>NC_081184.1:147613050-147869611 GCF_029867415.1 Vicia villosa | reverse complement strand
GAGGTAGTATCATTTGGCCATCTTTTACCAATAAATCAAATATTTCATCACACTTGGTAATGTCGAATGTATAAGTTTTCTTAGGGAACCTATCATTCTTATCGTTTTCTACTGGATTTTTTCCATTGGCAGGATTTAGCAGTTTGCAAGCATAAGGTTGGCGCTTCTTTTAATTCAGCCAAGTCTATTTCGACTTCTTCAGGGCTATATGAGTCATCGAAAGACTCATTCTCAGCATCCTTGGCTTCGACGTATGCCACTCTTTCTTTCTTATAACTTTTATTTGCCCTAGCTTTTTCTGCCTTCAGGCGTTCGACTTGTCGAACCCTATCTGCTAATTGGGCCATATCCCTAAGGTATTGGGTATCTAGTTTCTTTCTTATTGAATAATCTAGACCACCTGCAGCCATTTCAACAAGTTCATGCTCTGGGACTGTTGTAAAACACCTTGATTTCAACAGACGGAACCTATTTAAATAATCATCAATTGTTTCTGTGAATTTTCTTTTAACACTGGCCAATTCTTTCAAACTTATCTTAGTTTGGCCCATGTAGAATTGCTCATGGAAAAGTCTTTCCAAGTATGCCCATGCATCTATCGAATTTGGTGGCAAAGTAGTAAACCAAATGAAGGCATTTTTTGTCAGTGAACTAGGGAAATATTTGATCCTTAAATCCTCGTTTCCCGCTAAGTCTCCCGCTTCCGTCAAATATCTAGCAATATGTTCCACCGTTGACTCGTTCGTTTCGCCTGAAAATTTTGTAAATTTGGGTACCTTAGTGCCCCTAGGCAATTCTGTTTGCATGATATAATCTGATATAGGGGATGTATAGTTTGGACGTCTAAGTCCAGTACTAAGGCCATTGTTGGCCATAACCCTTTCTATCATGGTAGTTAAGTTATTTTCTGTAGCCAGATTTTCTCTTCTGACTCTTTGAACAATCTCATCTGGGTGTTCGTTCCTACCCACAATCCTTAATCTGGGTTGCTCCTCCTCCGTTTCTTGTCGGACGGGGACATTTCTTTGATTTGAAGCTTCTAAGTTAATTATTGGAGTTCCTTCGAACACCTCTGTTCTTCGTGAGGGGCCTACATCCCTAGTAGCCGTCCTAGATGATGGAACTATGTCTTGTATACGTTCTAAAATGGGCCTCTCTTCTTGATTCGAAGGCTGTTTGTCTTTCCTTTTAGGTGGCATTACTCCCATGAATTCTGCCATTCGATTCATCTGAGATGATATCTTTTGGAAAGTCTCCATGTTTTCTCTATTCGTAGTAGTAACATTTGCCATTAGTGGGCTTAAAACTGAAGTCAATTCTCTGGCCAAAACCCCTACCATATCATGGTTGCTTGCATCCATTTCTTGTCGAAATGCTGCTTGGTTATTTGTGGTGAAGTGAGGCATCTGGGTAGAGAAACCAGTGTTATGTGCACTTCGACCCACTGAACTAACATTTGGTGAAAATGTCGTATTGTTAGTTGGGGCATATATATGTCCTGCCCCTCGTACGCCTGTTCCATGTGGGTATGGCATTCCGTATGGATTATTTGGTCTCCATTCGAAAGCGGAGTTCGTGCCTTGACCAAATAAATTGTTTGCAGCATTTGTCGAGGCAAACAATATGTCCTCTGCGCTTGTGGATGAGGGTGCGGTTGTCGACACTGAAACCGGAACCGTCCCTGAGGGTGCTGTATTATTTTCAGGCATAGTCTGGGAATTATCTGCAGGTCTCGATCCATTTGGACCCGTTGCATCTCGTGTTTCTTGAGTAGAAGTCGAATTTGCCGCTCCTGGTCCTGAACCGTGTGGGGGATCTTGATTACCCCCTGCACTGGCCGTAACGACCATTTTCCTGTTGTACCTTCGTTTGGGAATCGGTTGTGCACTGTTCTTTAATTTACCGTTCCTAAGGTTCATACAAGTTCTTGATATAAAGCAATTGATTAAAACAATCTGCTTGACACTGTCCCACTGGGCGTGCCAATTTGTTTACGGTGATTTCCGGTAAACAACCGCTAGTCTTCCAAACTATAATAAATATGATTTGGTTACTTGCAGGATCGACTAGATTGATCCTAGGACACATAGTCAAGAAGATTGTTATCAATGTTTGTTTGAACCATATTCATTATTTGTCTTCTTCAATAAGCGTTGTTCGATTAACAGGACAAATAGTCTTGACAATCGCTTTGTTACACACAAATGTGACTTCAACGAAGTGACATGACATAAAAAATTAAAAGGACAATTGAAACGTAAAGAATCTTAAACTGTAGAAATATAAAAGACTTTGAAAGTAAATAGCATGAAAGTAATTCGAAAGTAAATGACGTTAAAGTAAAGATGCAGAAACGTAAATGGCAAGAAGTAAACGAAATGCAGTAATTCTGAAAGATAAAAAAGATAATACACATGTATTAAAATGGTGGTGTCATACGTACATTTTCTCAGCGAACTCTTTCTCTTAACGCTTGATACTTGAGTAAATATGTGAGTGATTTGTACAAAATGAACACACAGAATCCTAACACCAAGACTCCTATTTATACTAGTTTCGACCTTAACGGTCCTATACTAATCTGCTGCCACGTTTCTCATCAGAACTTCCAGCGAAGCCATCTGTTGTTGAACGGTTACGAAACCGTCTTCGAATTTCAAATCTTCCCGCCTGAGTCCATCTTCGACGTGTGGCAGTGTATTAAACAAACACTACTAAAAACACGCTAAGTAGTAATACTTGAATACATATTCTATGAATTTTGTCTAAGTCCCGAAGACATATGCTTTCATTAATCTTTCAGCGTTTACTTATCTTCATCGAACTTAGAAGTCTTTATTTTTCGAAGCATGACCATCAGTAGCCATTCTTTTACTTTTTAAGGGATGGCCATCAGTAACCATCTTTCCTTCGATTCTCAACTCCTTCGAAGGATAAACAACATAAAACGAAATCTTCAGCTAACAGGGGTAAGGGTCATGGTGTGACTCCAACCTCTTTTTACAAGAGTCCTAGGAGAAGATCAAATCTTACCAATGAAGAAGTGTTGCAAAAGTTGCAGGAATTGCAAGCACAAGTCTCTGAATTGCAAAGAGATAAAGATATGTATATGAGAGAAAAGTGCAACACTTCATCGGTGAAAGAAACTAGTGATAAGGCTAGTATCAACTGTCAAAGGAAATTTCCCGAGGTAATTATAATTTTTTTTCCTTACAAATTGTTCTATTTTATTAATGATAATGACTTTATATTTACTATTGGTTTAGGGCATTTCATCTTGCCAACTATACTTATCGTCACCGAATTATCGACTAGTTGGCAAGGGAAAAGTGCACAACACTTTGAGAGATTTACTTCACCATAGACCGCTCCCGGATGGACACCTGAAAGTATCGGTGGATGTTGTATTAGATCATGATGCGATGCTACCGGTACCTGACATGGTCTCAGAGACGACATTGCTGCGAGATGCAATAGGATCATTTGTTGCATGGCCCTCGGAGCTCATTACCATTAGTGATGAGGTATATTGAAAACGATTATGAATCATTTAGTTTTCAAATGTCAATTCTAAACCGTTTATTAATTATTTTTTACATTTTAATTTTAGACTGCTCCTATAAAACCCACAATTAAGGGTAAAGGGATTTTACAGGAGGAGGAGTCTGTTGCATCACTAAAAGAGGTACATTTAAAGTGTTAATATATAATCTGAATCTAAATCTGCATGATTTTATATTTTACCTAACTTATTTGATTTTTAGGCATCCGCTCGGGAGTCACAACAAGTGACGCAGCAAGTTCGTAGCGTACCACCCACTGGTCCTCTGAAGATAGCGGCAAAAAAAGGCGGTGCTTTTGTGCCTCGATACCGGACGACGCTCGTAACAATGGTTGATATGTCCGATTTGAAGGATGGTGCTTTACGTGAAATCAATATGGATGAAAGTGTCTTCGGTATTGAATTCAAGTCACATATTGCAATTGATGACTTGGAAGAGATTTTTACGCATGAACAACTAGGCGTCGGTAATATGCACTCATACATCCGGTAATATTCACTCATCCGATATATTATTTAATTAGTCCCACAATATAATTTATTTACACATTTCAATGAAAATAATCTAATGTTTATTATGTTTTTATTTAAGGTTGTTGTATGACAGAGTGTTGCGCGGGACTGTATTGTCTAACAAATTCCGTTTCGTGTCTTCCGCCCATTGCAGCGGAATGGCAATTGATTCGGAACCGGAATCAGTTAGACAACTCTTAGTCGATAGATTCATGTCCACCGGCAATTCAGAAAGTCTGCATCTTTGGGCGTATAATACCCGACCAGTAGGGTTAGTTCTCATTCTTGGTTCATCTAATCTCTGTTTCTTTTGTGTATAGCAAAATTTTCATATAACGTATTGTTTTAATTTATAGAGCACACTGGTTGTTGCTTGCTATCAACCCTACAAGAGAAGTCGTGTATTATCTGAATTCGGTAAATGGTGACTGGACCAATTATCCGGCTATGAAGGAAATCGTTGATTTGTAAGTGGGATCGTTCTAAATATTCGTGTATATTTATATATTTACTTATTTGTGGGATTGATCTAAACATATGCTTTTATATATTTGTTAATTAGATCAATACAAGTGTTCCGAAGTCAACGGGACGCACAGGTATCCCGGACTAAATCAAACAACATTACTTGGATCAAAGTGCAGGTACATTATTTTTCACAATTTTGCTTATAATATTTGTGCTACTTGATAAAACAAGACAACTATAAAATCTTATTTGTTTTTCTATGTAGTGTCCGCAACAGCGAAACAGTTCAGATTGCGGATACTTTGTTTTGAGGTTTATGAAAGAAATCCTTCAGGCGAATCAATTAGAGATTCCGCTCACGGTATGAATTTATAACTTAAGATAATTTCATATAATTTATTACATTTAACTAAATATATCATTCATATTATGTTTTTGTTTTGTAGTACCTTGACGAATTTCGTGTTGCTGGGTACCCGAGACTTAAGTTGGAAGAAATCAAAGAGGATTTGTGTCACTTTTATATTAAGCAATTTTTCATGTAGGATTTGTGTCGATTTGAACTATAATATTATTGATGTTGTAATGATGTATATATATAATTTTGGATATTATAATGGTATTATATTAGTATATATATTGTCTTACTGATGGCTGAAATTATATCGTCGAAAATATATTACAGGTCGAAAATATTACAGGTTGAAAACATGTTACAGGTCGAAAATATTACAGGTCGACTGGAAGGATTAAATTACAGGCTGCACATTAAAATACCTCATTTAGCAACGACAACGCTTTTAAAAAGCGCTCTTAAAGGTCCACCTACAAAAGTGCTTCTTAGTAAAAGCGCTGCCAAAGAATAATAAAAAAGCATAAAAAAAACGCAACAAACGAAAGCGCTTTTGGAAAAGCGCTCTTATAGGGGGGCTACCAGAGCGCTTTTTCCAGGAAAGCGCTCTTATAGGGGGACCTACCAAAGCGCTTTTTCCAGAAAAGCGCTCTTATAGGGGGGCCTACTAGAGCGCTTTCTCCAGAAAAGCGCTCTTATAGGGGGGCCTACCAGAGCGCTTTCTTAAGCGCTTTTGTTACCTACGCCAGCGCTGGCTTTCACAGCGCTTTTAAGCGCTTTTAAAGCCCATAAAAAGCGCTTTTAAAGCCCCAGCGTGTTGTAGTGGGAATTTCCAGATCTACATATTGTTCTTGGTTTGTAGCTCTTAAGCAGCATTGGTCTAATCGAGATGATTGGACATATTCTTTCATATGAGGGCGATTTGTAGAGATGAGATTTCGGATGGTTCTGGTGACACTTCTTTGTCTTTTGAAGATGTTGTACGGACTTAACAGAGGAGGTATTGTTTCGGCAATTTGAGCATCTTCTGGAACGTGAGAATACTCAACAAGGTTTTCTATTTTATGGGACAAAGTCTTTTTACAGAGTTTTGGAAGCGATAGAGAAGAGGTAGTAGTAATAGGTTGAGTGTTTGGTTCAGAGGTTTCCATGTATAAGAGGTTTTCTCCCTTACTCACTCTCTTTATTATATTCATACCATATGCACCCCTTTCTTCTGTGCAGGCTCTGATACCACACTGTCCGGGAACCTTACATATCATGAAACCCAGCCTTACATACATACATGACACCTTTTTACATTATTTTAGCTATTGTTGAATATTAATCTCTAACGTGAGAGGTAGTAATAGTATACTATACTAATAGTAAACGATAAAATATAAAGTAGGAGTTGAGAGATGCGTGGGCTTTTGTGGTCTTTCAGTTGACATATTCAAGATCTGATCCCAATGTATTCTCTCATTCATATGGGATTTCGTACGGGGTTCATATTCCATGATGTCACATTATCTTTATCTCTATACCATATAATATTATAATAATCACCTATAATCATATGCATATGCTAAGCTTTCTTCGATTATTTTCACACGTTAAATGAATCTTTTCGAAATTTTCTCTAGTAGTTGGCACATGTAGCACGAGTGCTTCATTTAATTTTCAACAACAAAAGTGTTCTCTTTCTAAGCAAAAAGACAATATTGGTCATTCGTGTTATAAAGTGAGACAAAAATGAAAACCATGCATGCAATTTGTGTATGCTATAATGCTAGGGCCTATGAACTAATGTGTAACATTAAAGAGTTTGCATTAAACAAAATTGTTAGACGGCCTAATTAGTAGTAATTAAATACTCTAAGATGCTAGATCCAACTTGTTATAGAGCATCCATATTTTTCTATGCATATTTAAGGATTTGAATCACGCATTCACGATGTGAAAGTGGTATTAACTTTTTTTAACTTTTATTTAAATGGTAAAATAACTATAGTTGGGGTTTCGAATCGTTAAGATGGTATTAACTACTCCCTCCGTCCTAAATTATGAGAGAAAATCACTTTTTAGATTCATTGAATAATTAATGTATCTGGTCTTTATATAGACCAAATACATTAATTATTCAATGAATCTAAAAAGTAATTTTCTGTTATAATTTGGGACAGAGGGAGTATTTGATATATATTGTACGATTCACATCATAAAATAGTTATAATTTCTCAAAATTATCTGTTTTAAATTAGAATAGTCTGATCTTAATCAAACAATTATATATGTCAAGAATATTTGCATTGAACATAACATGGAATTTTACAAATAATTAATTACAATTTTTTATTAATTAAAAAATAAAAATAATTTTTTTTCTTGTTCATTATAAAATAAATTTAATTTTAAAAAAAAATCTCTACTTATTACTTGTTTCTACCAATATGGATATTATATTAGTGTATTCTTATGTACATTTCTCCATATTTATTTGAATGTGTGAATGCTGACTTTTTTACTAGAGCAAATCTGAATTCATATTTCAAACAATTGAAGTGGATGATATAAAGTTTTTTTTTTTTCTACACAAGATGATGTAAAGTATTTTATCTCACTTTTTTCAAAACCTTCGTTTGTTTGTTAATTACATAAATGGCAATTAAAGAGTCAATGACCTAAGATAAAGTTGACTTGTACTAATGGTCATTTTTGTCTTTTCCCATGAATAGAGAGCCAAAAATAATCAAATAGTATAGAGTGCCCACTGCCCTCCCTACAGTTGTTAATTTGAAAAATAGATACTTGTAGACTAATTAATTTAATTAGGAAGTTCATTAAGAAGCTAATTAATAAAAGTCAAAACTAGATGCGTCCAAGTGTGTCCAAAGTTAAGAAAACGTCTTTAGGTTAAGGACGAATGCATTGACTTTTGTGCCTTAAAACTAGCTTATACTTTTATTTATATATCACAAAACAAGACAAAGGAAGAGATTTTCCTTGTTTATAATGGAAACTAATCTTTTATTGAAGATAGATAATGATGATTTCCATCAAGAAGTTGAAAATCATGAACATGTTGAGAAAGAAGAAGTTCATGAAACTACAACTGGTGAAATAGAAGATGATGATGATGCTTCACTTTCTTTGCAAGATAACACAAAAATAAAAGAGGTATATTGTTTTTCATTGAATGAAATCAGATCTAATTATATTTGTATTATTTTCTTGAATCTCGTTTTTCTATACCTAACTTTAATTGCTTATATGAATGAATTATAGTTAAGTGCTTTAGAAATGGAGATGGAAAATATGAAAGAAGAAAACAAAGCATTGAGGAAAGTGGTGGAACAAACAATGAAAGATTACTATGATCTGCAAACAAAATTTTCAGTCATCCAAGAAAAAAATAATAATAAAAGAAAGGTAATTAAATTTATTTTATTTGGTCTTCATTGACGTATAATTAAAAATTGATTAGAGATCTCACTTTTCAGGATCATCATCAACTTTCTCTCTCATTACAAGACAATAATCCAACCACAAGTGGTGAAGGGCCATCTAGATTGATTCATGAGATGTTTAGTAAAAGCATTCAAAGAGCTTCATCTCCAATAATACTGAGCAATAGTGATGATAGTATAAGTGAGAGTGATTTGGGTTTATCACTAAGGTTGCAAACAAGGACTTGTGAGAAAGATATTGAAGAAAATAAAGAAGGGAAAAAAGAAGAATTGGCTGGTTTTGAATCAGTGCAGAATAAATTTCAGAGAGTGCATGAGTTGCCTGGTATTACTACTACTCATCCTGCTTATTCCCCTCCTAATAGAAAGGCTAGGGTTTCTGTTAGAGCAAGATGTGAAACTGCCACAGTGAGTTCTAAATTCTCTCATTGTTTCTCTATTCGATTCCGGACTTAAATATAAACAAAAATCAGTATATGTATCATGTCGATATATATTTCGACCAGGTACATATATTTTTGTTGTTTATATTTAAGTTTAGAGAAAATATTAATGAAACTAAATCTTATGATTTTGTTAAAGATGAATGATGGGTGCCAATGGAGAAAATACGGACAAAAAATTGCTAAAGGAAATCCATGTCCACGAGCCTATTATCGTTGTACTGTAGTTCCAGGTTGCCCGGTTAGAAAACAGGTATATGTTAATTTTTTTTTTTTGATAAGCAATGGATCTTTTGTAGTGACTGTAAAATTGTTGGATCAGAATGCAAGTAATCGGTCATGTATTCTGATCTAATAATTCTACCGTCGCTGCAAAAGATCTTGTTAATACTTTTATTGATCTCAAGGATTTAATATTGTTCTAAAAGAAATTGTGTTTAAATATATAGGTGCAAAGATGTATAGATGACATGTCTATACTAATTACAACATATGAAGGAACACATAACCATCCACTACCTGTTGGTGCAACTGCAATGGCTTCAACAGCTTCAGCAGCAGCTTCATTTATGTTACTAGATTCAAGCAATCTCAATTCAGATTATGGTTACACATCTCAACAAACCTATAATCCTTACATTAACAATACCTTCCACCACCCATTAAACCCGTCTTCAAATATTAGAAGCATAAACCCCAATGATCCATCACAAGGGATTGTTCTTGATCTCACCAACAACAATAATCTCAACGAACCAGCGCGGCGTTTTTCTATGGCAGGTAGCTCAAGCTCCACCTCCATCGCAACCGATCAACCTCGTTTTCCTTGGTTGCAAAACAAATTTCAACAGAATAGTAGTACTAGTAGTGCTAATATTGGAATGAACACTTTTCAAAACCCTAGAGTACCATTGGATATTCATGATAGAATTTGGAAAGGATCAGAAGAAAGTAGTAATACTAATAACAATGTGTCTGCAATTGCATCAGATCCTAAGTTTAGGCTTGCTGTTGCAGCTGCAATTTCATCACTCATGAATAAAGAAAGCAACAACAGTACTACTACTCATGGTAGCAACAATTAGATCATTGATCAATTACCTCTTTATGGTAAATCCAGTATTTGATTTTTTTTTTCACTTTACAATAATAATAAGTTTGTTTTGAAGACAAGATAGAAGAAGCTGTTGAAGCCATAGCAGTTGCACCAGTAATACTAAGTGAGTTATAAACATTACATTTTTCACATCTTGATATATAAATAATTATATTCCTATTATGAGGGAGGTTATATACTAGTTAATTATGTTTTACTTGTAATTTGTATGATAATAATTATGTAACGAAATATTGCTGAAACTCATATCAGATTCTTTTCTTTTTTATGTTCTATATCTTCATGGGAATTTGATTGACTAATGACTATCATTCATGATTGTGTATTCTGTTCTTAAAAAAGGTAAAATTAATTAGTAGACACTAATTCAAGCACAAAATGCGCAAAGATTATATTAAACTAATATACAGATGTCTATAAAAAAACCACCACATTAATATACAAATTCCATGGTATCCCCAAAACTATAGAAATAGAAAACTTGATTATAGTAATTATGTATGCCTTGACATTAAATTACTTACTTTTAAAAAATGAATCTAATCATCATTCCATTATTCAAATGAAATAGTTTTAGAGATTTTAATCGATGTTTATTAGTAGGGTTAATAGTCATTCACCCCCCTGCCATATAGGCGAGTTTTGATTTTTCCCCCTTTAAAAAAAAAGTTTTGGATTACCCCCCTATAATTTTCGGGCACCCCCTAAGCGTGTAAAAACCAGGGGGGCAAATCAAAAAAATATATTTTACAGGGGGTAATTTTTCCTCTTAGGGGAAAAAGACTTAGAATTTTAAAAATTTTAAAATTATAGGGGGTAATCCAATTTTTTTTAAAGGGGGAAAATCAAAATTCGCCTATATGGCAGGGGGGTGAATGACTATTAACCCTTATTAGTATAACCTGTGATTATTGATTTTCGAATGTATAATGTAATGTTGAAGGACGGTGGGAGCGTTGGGTTCTTGGGAGCGGAGGTCTAGGTTTAGAGTTTTAGGTGGAGACAAACTTTTTATGTTTGGGATGAGGACATTTTTGAGGATTTGTTCGTCACTATCTCGATGGTGGTTAGATGACGTCGGGAAGATACTTTGGTCTGGAAATCAGGCCTGAGATCGAGATTTTTGATGAGATTTGCTTACGAGTTACGATAATCTCTTGACTTTGACAAGTTATAGGGAAGTTAGGTCGGAGAGGGCCTTGCTAGAATTTAGAAGAGTTGAGCGTGTTCTAAAGTATTATTGATCTCTTCACAGTTACTTCATAATAGGTTGCTAACTAGGCAGGATCTCTAGAGGTGTCAAATTGTGTTTGGATCTATTAATTCGGGGTGTGGAGTGTGCATGAGGCGGGTGGAGTCGACATATCATCTTCTTGTCTTTTGTGAGGTTGTCTCAATGATATAATATAAAGTGTTTGGGTGGGTGGGGCGGCATGGGCATTTACGGCATTCGATTTAAGGGTTGTTTGAGTTGTTTCAGGGTCAGAACAATTTGTAAAATGTGAAATAAAGTTTTTTTTGGAAAGCTTAACGATTAATCACTGGATGTCTTTGATCATTAGCTTGGCATGAAAATAGGATCATGCCCATTTTTTGTGTTGGGAAGCCTGATGCGCTCCTTTTGTTTTCTGTAATTTGTTGTATCTTCCTCCCTTCAGTTTTCTCTCTCTTGAGGTTTGTTGCGACTGATTCTTCAAGATAGGCCGGTCTGATGGGTTGGTTGACTTGGTTTTTTATTTTTGGCTGTTTTGTTGTTTTGCTCTTTGCTTTTTGGTTTTGGTCTAGTTTTTGTCGAATTTGATGTTCTTGAGCACTTTTGGTGATCTTTGTTTCTCATGTATCTTTTGTAACTTTTATTTCCCTTTTATATTTATGACAGTTCAATGTTAATGTCATGCTTGTTAAACTATACTTCTCTACCTTATATATATATATATATATATATATATATATATATATATATATATATATATATATATATATATATATATATATATATATATATATAAATTTTGCCTTCTTTATCTTTAAAACACTTCACTTGATCCAATTCTATGATGTTTTTTTCTCTTTCCTTAACTTTACTTGTTAAGACAAGGCTAAGGGAAGAGAAAGAAAAATCATAGAATTGGGTCAAGTGAAGTGTGTTAAAGATGGAGAAGGCAAAGTCTTGGTTTAGAAAAAGGATATAAAAGATGGGTAGAATACATATTTTTTTACAACTTATTAAATGAAGAATGTGATATCTCATCGGACTCTAACAGACTCAACATTAGAGAAGAGGAATCTGTGAGATATTGGATCGAACTCTAGTATTGTCGAAGGGTAGCTTCTTGGTTCGACAGTTCGACAGAGTTAAGCATGAAGTCGAAGGATTGTTCACATGCTGGTGTCGAAGTGTGCATGCTGTAGTCGAAGATGGGTCTAGCATGCAGATGTCGAAGATGCTAGGGTTGTTAGCATGTTAAATTAGGTTTTAGTGTTTAAACCCTAATTTGTTAAGTTAGCTTGTTTATTAAGTTGGCTTGTGTAATGGGCCTTGCTGAAAAAGCCCATTAGTTAGTATGTTAGGTTTTATTATAAATAGCATACTAGTCTCTCATCATTGCTAAGCTGCAAATCCTAATTTAGGGTGAGAGAGGTTATTTGTTATTCTTGTAAACTTGTAATCTTGTTCTAAGAGAAAGTGAAAGAATAGCAGTTATAACCAATTCTTGTGTTCTTCTTATCCTCTCTAATTCCCTATTATACTTTGTTATTGGTATCAGTTTTCACAACAAATTGGTGCGGTGAGCGTGGAGAAGATGCCTTCAACAAAGTATGAGATTGAAAAGTTCACCGGAGTGAATGATTTCGGTCTGTGGCGCTTGAAGATGAAAGCTCTACTGGTTCAGCAGGGTTGTTTGGAAGCGTTGAAGGGAGAGGCAGCCATGAATGCAGAATTGACGGCAGCGGAGAAGACGAATATGATCGAGAAAGCACACAGCGCAATTTTGTTGAGCCTTGGTGATAAGATTCTCCGGCAGGTATCAAAGGAGACGACGGCATCAGGGTTATGGGTGAAACTTGAAAGTTTGTATATGACCAAATCGCTGGTAAATCGACTCTACCTGAAGCAAGCTTTGTATTCATTCAAGATGATTGAAGACAAAGTATTGGCTGAGCAGTTGGATATGTTCAACAAGCTGATTCTTGATCTTGAAAATATTGATGTGAAGATCGATGATGAAGATCAAGCGCTGTTACTATTGTGTTCTTTGCCTCGATCACATGCTCACTTCAAAGAAACTCTCTTGTATGGAAGGGAGTCCCTGACGTTTGAAGAAGTTCAATCAGCCTTGTACTCTAAGGACTTGAATGAACGAAAGGAGCATAAACCTTCGACTGTTGGCGAAGGTTTCGCCGTTAAAGGAAAACTCTTACGAAAGGATGGTAAGTTCGACAAGAAGAAAGGCAAAAGCCAGTCGAAGACTTACAGTGGCGAAGCATCTGGCATTCGATGCTACCATTGTAAGAAGGAGGGTCACACAAGAAAGGTGTGCCCTGAACGCTTGAAATATCATGGAGGTAAGGATAATGGCAACGCTGTCATTGTTCAAGATGATTTCGAATCATCTGATGTTCTTGTGGTTTCAAGCAGTGACTCTAAGAAGGAGTGGATTATGGATTCAGGTTGCACTTGGCACATGACTCCAAACAAAGACTTGTTCGAAGAATTATGTGATCAAGATGGTGGATCAGTATTGCTGGGAAACAACAAGGCTTGCAAGATTGCAGGTGTTGGATCTGTGAGATTCAAGCTCCATGATGAGTCAATAAGGTTGTTGACTGAAGTCAGGTATGTTCCTGATTTGAGGAGAAATCTGCTTTCTCTTGGTGAATTCGACAAGAAAGGATATGTTTTCCAAGGAGAGAAAAGTATCCTAAGAGTCATGAAGGGTTCGAAGGAAGTCTTGAGAGGCGTGAAGAAACAAGGCTTGTATACCCTTGAGGCTGAAGTTGTAAGTGGTTCGACAAATGTTGCATCCACGAAACCTTTGTCGAAAACAGAAATCTGGCACATGAGATTGGGCCATGTCAGTGAAAGGGGTCTGGTCGAATTAGGGAAACAAAATCTGCTTGGTGGAGACAAAGTCGAAAAGCTGAAGTTTTGTGAACCCTGTGTACTTGGAAAATCTTGCAGAGTGAAGTTCAACAAAGGCAAACAAAGAACACATGGATCCCTTGATTACATCCATGCTGATCTTTGGGGGCCTGCAAGGTGTCCATCACATTCAGGAGCAAGGTATTTTCTATCCATAGTAGATGATTATTCCAGAAAATTATGGGTATTCATCCAGAAGACTAAGGATGAAACTTTTGAGAATTTCAAAAGTTGGAAGACTCTGGTTGAAAATCAGACTGGCAGAAAGGTCAAAAGGTTGAGAACCGACAATGGCCTTGAATTTTGCAATGAGGCATTCGACAGTTTTTGTGCTGCCTCTGGTATTGCAAGGCATAGAACTACTGCAGGTACTCCACAGCAAAATGGTTTGGCTGAAAGGTTTAATCGAACTATTTTGGAGAGAGTCAGATGCATGTTGACTAGTGCGGGGTTAACAAAGGTGTTATGGGCTGAGGCTGTTTCGACAGCAACATATCTGATAAACAGATGTCCTTCGACAGCGTTAGATATGAAGACACCTGAAGAAGTTTGGTCGGGACATCCACCAGATCTCGACAAACTGAGAGTATTTGGCTGCGTAGCCTATGCTCACATTAGGCAAGACAAGGTCGAACCTAGAGCTCTGAAATGCATGTTCATGGGATACCCTGAAGGAGTCAAAGCTTATAGGCTATGGTGCCTAGAGCCAGGTCACAGGAGGTGTATCACCAGTCGAGATGTAGTTTTCAATGAAGCTGAAATGGCTTTTAAGAAAACTAATGATGTTGGTCGAAGTACAGAAACATCTGACGAAGAGCTGGAACAGGTAGAGATTCCTGTTGAGGTGGAGCATGTTGATGCTGAATTGCATATCCCAGATGAAATCGAAGAAGAAGCAGAAGATGCTGAAGTTGAGGAAACTGACGATGACTACCTATTGTCGAGAGATAGGTCGAGAAGAGTCATCAAGCCACCTCAGAGACTTGGATATGCAGATCTTATAGCTTATGCCTTAATCTCTGCAAGTGAGGTTCTAGACGAAGAACCTAGAAACTATAAGGAAGTTATGAGGAGTCGAAATAAGACTGAATGGCTGAAGGCCATGGATGATGAGATGAAATCTCTTCATGATAATCATACTTGGGAACTGATCAAGAAACCTGTTGGGGCAAGGTTAGTCAGCTGTAAATGGATTTTCAAAGTTAAGGAAGGAATTGAAGGAGTGACGTCGAAAAGATACAAGGCAAGGTTTGTTGCAAGGGGTTTCACTCAGAAAGAAGGTGTCGACTTCAATGATGTGTTTTCTCCTGTTGTGAAGCATAGGTCCATTCGAATGTTGCTTGCCATGGTGGCACAGTTCGATCTTGAACTGGAACAGATGGATGTGAAGACTGCGTTCTTGTATGGTGATCTAGATGAAACAATCCTGATGAGGCAACCTGAAGGGTATGTCGAAAAGGGGAAGGAAGATTATGTGTGCAAGTTAAAGAGATCTTTGTATGGGCTGAAACAATCTCCTCGACAGTGGAATAGGAGATTCGACAAGTTCATGGCACGCATAAGTTTCATTAGAAGTCAGTTCGACCACTGCGTTTACTTCAGATTTCGACCTGGTAGTTCATTTGTTATTTTGTTGCTTTATGTGGATGATATTTTCATAGCAAGCAACAATGTTGAAGATGTGATGAGGGTGAAGGCTGAACTCAATAAGGAGTTCGATATGAAGGATCTGGAAGCTGCTTCCAGGATTCTTGGAATTGACATTCGAAGAGATAGAAAGAAGTCGAAGTTATGTCTATCTCAAGAGGCATATCTACGGAAGATTCTTGAAAAGTTTGGTATGTCGAATTCGAAGCCAGTTGTGACTCCAACAAACCCTCAATTCAAGCTGAGTATTGATCAGTGTCCCAGTACTGATGTCGAAAGAGCCTATATGAATAGCATCCCATATGCTAATATAGTTGGTTCTTTGATGTATGCTATGGTCTGTACTAGACCCGACATAGCATACGCAGTAAGTCTTGTAAGCAGGTACATGACGAATCCTGGAAAGGCTCACTGGCAAGCATTGAAGTGGATTCTAAGGTACATAAATGGATCTCTAAACAAAGTCTTAATTTATGGTGGAGCCTTGGGTGAAGATAGTAAAGCAGCAATAGAAGGATATGTCGACTCTGATTATGCAGGTTGTATGGATTCTAGAAAATCTATTTCTGGATATGTTTTCACTATGTTTGGCACAGCAATTAGTTGGAAAGCAACTCTTCAGAAGGTTGTTGCTCTATCAACCACTGAAGCGGAATATATTGCTCTCACTGAAGCTGTGAAAGAAGCATTGTGGCTTGAAGGTTTTGCGAAGGAGCTGAAACTTCAAGGTCGAGGTATCACTGTTAAATGTGATAGTCAAAGTGCAATACACCTATCAAAGAATTCAGCCTATCATGAGCGAACTAAGCACATTGATGTGAGGCTGCATTTCGTCAGAGGAGTAATCGAGCATGGAGAAGTCCAAGTGCTGAAGGTTTCGACTGAAGACAATGCTGCTGATATGATCACCAAGACATTGCCGAGTTGCAAGTTTTTCCACTGTATGCAGTTGATAAAGCTGCGTGAAGAAAGCTAGTCTGTTCCTTGACGTTGTAGAGTTAGGTCCAAGGTGGAGATTTGTGAGATATTGGATCGAACTCTAGTATTGTCGAAGGGTAGCTTCTTGGTTCGACAGTTCGACAGAGTTAAGCATGAAGTCGAAGGATTGTTCACATGTTGGTGTCGAAGTGTGCATGCTGTAGTCGAAGATGGGTCTAGCATGCAGATGTCGAAGATGCTAGGGTTGTTAGCATGTTAAATTAGGTTTTAGTGTTTAAACCCTAATTTGTTAAGTTAGCTTGTTTATTAAGTTGGCTTGTGTAATGGGCCTTGCTGAAAAAGCCCATTAGTTAGTATGTTAGGTTTTATTATAAATAGCATACTAGTCTCTCATCATTGCTAAGCTGCAAATCCTAATTTAGGGTGAGAGAGGTTATTTGTTATTCTTGTAAACTTGTAATCTTGTTCTAAGAGAAAGTGAAAGAATAGCAGTTATAACCAATTCTTGTGTTCTTCTTATCCTCTCTAATTCCCTATTATACTTTGTTATTGGTATCGGTTTTCACAACAGAATCGAAACTATAATTACTACCATCAAATTCAAAAACAACAAATAAGAGAAATGTTGAAAATTATGAGTAATGGTAAGCAGTTGGGCCAAACAACATACTTATTGAAATGTGAAAAATTCTTAGAAATAAAGACATTGAGTGACTCACTAAACTCTAATGAAATTATAAGGTCAAATCAAATATCAGACGAATGAAAAAGAAGCACTTAAGTTCCAAATTATAAAATTGAGAGGGATATACAAAATTATTCAAATTATAGAGAGATTAAACTTATGAAGCCTAACATGAATTTATGGAAAAGAGTGAATGTACAAATAATAAGAAAAGAAGGTCAGGTTACTAATAATCAACTTGGTTTTATGCTTGGGAGGTCGACCATGAAAGCAATCTATCTACTACGAGGTGTATACATCATTGGATGGAACAACAAAACTTACACTTAATTTTCATTGACTTAGTGAAGGATATGATAGAGTGCCTAAAGATATTTTATGGAAAATCCTAGAGAAGAAAGAGGTTAGGATTTCCTATATTAGATTTATGCAAGATATGTATTAATGGGTATTGACTAGTTTGAAAACACGGGTAGAAATACATGTGGTTCTATGTGATCTGCAAGAAACGATGTGGTTATGATGATGACGGCTGTAACGAATTTCAAGTGTGTTGATGACGTAAGTCAAATGGTTTTGATCATGACAACTCTTCAAATGATTCATGAAGATGGCATCCAATCAAAGAAGATATATCTCAACCTTCATCAGTTAAAGATATCAAGTTCTAGTCAACGTGTTAATCATTGATGAATCAATCAAAGGAACTTGAATACTTGAAGTTAAGATCTTGAAGCTTGAAGATTTAAAGGTGTGAAAGCTCGTTGGTCTTACGCTTAGGGTTTTTCCTAGTCTTGACCATTTTATTATAAAAGAAACAAGAGTAAGTCTTAAGATACTAAGGAAATTACACACACACACACACAAATGGTTTCGAACTTTTTCTCTTTTGATAAGTCTTCTTAAAACCAATCTGGGAAAGCACTTAATTGATTAAAAAATTTGTAATCAATTAGGAACTTAAAACTACACTACCTAATGAATTAAAAAGTTTTATTAATCGATTAAATTAAAGTATAATGCCCCTTAATCGATTAAAGGTGCTAACAATTGATTAAGTAACATAGAATTTCAAACGTTCCTAATGTATCTTGGTTAATCTATAATACATGGATTTAATCAATTAACTCATTAAAATGGCCCACGTATGAGTAGAAAACTCTTCTATCATTTCTTTCTCTTGTTATTTTATAAATTTGTTTTAGTGCCAAGAGATTGAAAAGTTTCTTGTGAGATTTGTTGTATTGGTGTTGTGTTGAAAGTATCCATTTAAGAGTGTTGTTCTCTTGTGATATATTTGTATTGAATT
This sequence comes from Vicia villosa, assembly GCF_029867415.1. Classification (NCBI taxonomy): domain Eukaryota; kingdom Viridiplantae; phylum Streptophyta; class Magnoliopsida; order Fabales; family Fabaceae; genus Vicia; species Vicia villosa. The sequence continues at coordinate 147,850,983 of NC_081184.1, read as the reverse complement.
TGAAGGTTGTAAGCTAAACCTGAAATTGTGATGAGCATGTATAAAAGTTGTAATTGTTGTCGTCAAGTTTTTGGGTTGATCCTAAGGGTAGGAATAGACTACGTCTACTAATAGAGGCATAAGATCTAACCTATGTAATGGATAATGAACATATACAAGTAGACTTACCTCAAGTAGAAGCTAACACACAAGAAAATTAAAAAGATATGAATCAAGCAAAATAAGTACCAACTAAAAGAAAAAGGCAAAAAATATAAAAGGTTTAGAATGATTTTGATGAAGTTAAAATGACCAAATGTGTGAAGAAATCTATTTTCAAATATTGTAAACTAAAACTTTCTCCATAAGGGAAATGGTCTAGCATTAGTCACTTGAAAAAGACACTTTAAAAATTGCATGCATACGAGGATACACAAGACTACTAAAAGGAAACAATCTTTCATTCCATTTAATCCTTCTAATTCATTTAACCCTTTTATGAGTTCTGATGTTAGATACTCTAACGAAAAGATGAAGGAAGTAATTGAAAAGTCTATCATGGTTCACGAACATCCTTTTAGTATTTTAGGGGATGATGTTTGAATGTGGGCCTTCCAAAATGCAAACTCATATTTTCATTAGGTTGCACGTAAAACTATAAAAAAATGATTGTTTGGAACTATATGAGACGGAGAAGAAAATTTTGAAGATTGTTTTAGAAAGTGTGAGAAAGATTAGTTTAACTAAAAATATGTGGAAATTTAGTCATCAAGTAGCTTTATAAATGTTTATTACAAGACATTTATTGACGCGGGATGGAATCTTTAAAAAAATTGAGTTTTGTAAAAGTTCTTACTCTAAGGCATGGTATTGACGTGGACGCTTCCATTTGTAAGTGTTTGATAGATTAGGGATTGAAAATAAGGTTATTTCAATATTAGTTGATAATTCATGCCAAGTGTCATACCCCAAAATTTGCCCACAATATTCAAATATTCAAATAATTTTAAAATTGGATTTTTTTTATAAAATTTTGAGGTCATTCACATTGACGTCTTGAATTTTATAAATATTCAATTTAAAGTCTATTTTAAAATATAATAATTTACTCTTAAATTATTTATATTTTAATAAATAGCAAAATGCTTTCTCATGCTTCATACACTTCCGATTGGCTTTTATTTCAAACAAATAATATAACATAGTTGGTAAGGAGGTAAGGCTTGCAAGTACAAAGTCTCGGGTTCAAATCCCACTTCTAACACTTTTTTTTTTCTTTTTTTTCTTTTTTTTCTAACTATAGTTTTAATTTTATTTTTATTAAAAAAATCACAAAAAATCATTTTTTTATCATTTTATTTTTAATTTTCGCACTATTTAAATATGCATTTTTTAAAATAGTCAAATTTTCACTTTTATGCATTTTTTAGTCAAAAATCATAAAATATTCAAAAAATCCAAAAAAAAAAGTTTTTAATCTTATTTGTCCTATTTTTAGCACTTTTTATAACTTAGAGAACAAGTCAATCTTATTAAATTAGTTTGATTTAATTTTTTATTAAAATTAAAACAAATTGATTTTTGGGCTTTGATTTGGTCCATAGTTTTACTATAATTATTTTTTCTAACCTAATTCATGATATATAAATAAAACTAACAATTACAAATTTCTCAATTTTACTCTCTCACAACTAAACCCTTATTTTTTTTTAACACCTTCAACCTTATTCTTCATTCCTAATTCCTACATACAAAACAATTCACCAAGTTTCTTCAATATCTTTTGGTCTTCTTTTGCTTAGTTCTTGGCCAATGATTTCATATGAGGCCCTTGATGTATGTTTTTATACTAACTTTAGTTTTTGGCTAATGATGATACTTGAGGCCACCTTTTATCAAAATTCTTATGTTTTTGACATCCTCTTTATGTTTCGAAACATTTTCTTTCAACTCTCTTTTTTTAAAAAAAAAAACCTTTTTCAAATACTTTATCTAGAATTACAATTTTTTTGGCCAATGATGATACCTGAGGCCTCTTTTTTTAAAATCATTGTTTTGGTCATTGTTGCTACATTTTAGTTTAAATTTATGTTTTTACAATCATAATTTTTTTTTTAACTCTTGGGAATTTTGCCCTTTTAGCCATAATCTAACTTTCTGAACCTTTCTTTATTTTTTGGAAAAATTGTAAATTATATGAGGCCAAACCCTTTATATAATATTTTTTATTTTTATTGTAACTATTATTATTACTAATCTTTTTTTATTATAATTATTATTATTAGTAATATTTTTGTTAATTGCTTCTATTATTATTATTATTATATTATTGTTATTATTACTATTATACTATTATTATTATTATTATTATTATTATTATTATTATTATATTATTGTTATTCTTATTTTTATTCTTATCTTATTTTTGCAGGTACCTCCTTAAGCCATCACACCATGTACCCTCATGAGCGCACAACACTCAATCTGAGCTAAGTTTCTTTTTTTGTTTTTATTTGTAATTGCATGAAATTTTTTATATATATTATTTTATTTATTATTATTATTATTATAATTTCTTTCTTTTATTTATTTTTATTTATTTAACGAAATTAGTTTTTATACATAATAATTTCATAGTTATTTATTTTAATCGAAAACTCGTTTTTTAATTTTATCAATAATTATTTTTAAACAATAAAAAATTTTATTTTTGTATATATTTTTAATTAATTAATTAATTGAAAATTAATAATTAAAGTTTTTGTTAACCTTGATTCATTTATAAACCTTAAAATCTTCAGGTAGGTGTTCTCCACTAAATGCATTTTTAACCTTACAAACCTTGTAGGTCACGATAAGTTTTCTTAAAGAAAACCCTTTAGGGTTTGTAAACCTTTTGGGGTTTATAGATCATTCATACACTAAAAGATTTTTTCTTTGTGCGAATTTTTCAGGGTCACCCCGTATCCTCCGACTACGCGCCGTCAGATCAAAAAAGCTAAGTTCTAACTCCCTTTCTTTTATTTAAATATCATTTTATTATTATTATTTTTCTTTGCCTTGTAGGTTCAATTAGGTTTTACTTCATATGTTAATGAATTAGCCATACACTCACTGCTTCCTTTTTCTTTTGCCAATTCTTTAATGGTCAGGGTCAATGCTTCATGCTCAAGGCAAATGTTTGGCCCATCAACCCTCATCAATCGAAGCTAAAGGTTTGTCAAACCGCCAAAGCTACGAATGTTGGTAACCCTAAAACCCTAAATATTTTATGCTTTATTATTACTTATGTCAAACCCTATTAAGGGATCCGCTGGTTTCATTGTCCCCTTCCCCATATTATTATGTAATTGTTTACTGGTTGTATTGATTGGCCTTGAAGGCACTTAAATTGTATTATTATATTACTGCGTGGTTAGTAATTTAGGGAGTGCAAACCACGAACTGAACATAGATCACTTAACTACAAGATAAATGTAATCGAAGTTAACCACGTGATTGTTGCACCCACACACCTTTAGGGTAACCCTTCTCGTTGCCTTATTACTGTTGCCTTATTACTGTTGCCTGTTGCCTTTAAATATACTAAATAGTCAAAGTCCCTCGATTCCGAGGATACCTAAAGCAAAACAAATGTTGCCCTAAGTTCATTATCATCATCAATTTTGTCCCTCGAAGTTGCCCCGGTAAAAACATGATGATTGTCCCAATTGCTAAGGTATCCTCGCATGATGCCTAAAAAGATTAAAGATTAATGACTATTATATCCTTCCCTTAGACTACCTGCCCTCTTTATGGCAAGGGACAGTCTTATGGCGAACGATTACTCGATGACCCTTAAACATCCAATTGAAAGACTTCCTGCCCTTCATGGTATGGATAGATCCTTTCGCCTGAAAAGCTAAAAGAACGAATTTTCAAACTTAGGGTAGTTGCTACTAATTGCTTGCTCTAAATTCAAAAACTATTTTCTCACTCTTTTCAAATCAAATTCAAAAAGACTACGCTTATTTACAAGCTAAAGTTCTTATTCAAAATTTCTATTCATACACTGTTTTTTTTAAACAATTCAAACAAACAAAAGTGAGCTAAGCAATTAAGAGCCCATGGATAACCATGGATGCAAAGGGTGCCTTACACCTTCCCTTTGCATAACTTACCCCCCGAACTCAAAATCTTTTTAAAGGTCTTTTCCTGTTCTTTTAGCCTTTCCGATATTTGGATAAAATAAAAGTCGGTGGCGACTCATGCTTAACCGCGACATTTCAAATTAAAGTCAGTTCACCGTATTACAGAACTGGCGACTCTGCTGGGGATGCTTTCGATTAAAAGAGGGGTTACCTTAAAGTTTAGGATCACTTAATGTTTGCTTTGTTTGCTTTATTTTCCAGGGTTGTTTTGGGAATTAAATTAAGGACGAATCCTACACCCGGATTCAAGTACATCTAAGATAGGAAGTGGCATAGTCATGGCGACCTCCTCCATGTATGTGGAGGATTGGTCAATATGAGAGTTCACGCTTAAGTTAGGCCTCTATGGGTGTTTGCATGCTTCTCTTGTATGAGGGAGGTTCGTGCGGATGTCCGTGGGTGAGTCGGAGCTTAAGGACCTTTAGTTACCTTTAACCCATCTTGACTTTTAGGAATGTAGTGGGGGGACTACTCTTGATGTATGTTGAGAGCATAGTCGCTACCCGATACTACAACTCAGATAGGTTCTTTCTCAAAGTATCATTGCATGGTATGTATGTATCATGTTCGAGGGTGCTTTAGGAGGGCTAACAATTCTGGGTAACGCGGTAGAACCCGTTGCTGATATCATCCTTATCCATAGAAATACCCTTGGGAAGGACACCTGATCAGACTCCATGCAAGCCTTAAGCTAAAAACTGTGTGACTTGTGTGACTTGCGTGACTTGTTTGTGTTTACTACTAACCTTCATTTCCTCGCAGGTTTTGTTGAAAGGACTTGTTTGTCCTTACCATCTCGCATTAAGTCTAACAAACTGCATTCTCATGACATCATGACATCATAACATAGCATGTTAACTAACCCTTTCAAGGATCTTAGGAATTTAGGGCGCATAATTTCAGGTGCTCTTATCAAGGACTGAATTCCTATCTAGGGGCAAGAGGATTTATTTTCTTCTGGCCACATACCTTCCAAGTCAAAGACTCAGCACCTAACAAGGGGCAAGAAGAATTAAGGGCACTCATATTCTTGGGGTACAATTACAATGCGAGATGCGCTTAGTATTTGAACAAATCCTGGTTAGGGTGTGAAGGATGGTAGACCGTTGAAGCGTTCCATTAAAGATTTAATCATGACACTCAAATCAGAAAAGACCACGACAATGAAGCCACGACAACTGAGTCACGATAATGGAATCACGACAACTGAGTCACGATAATGGAATCAAGACAACTGAGTCACGACGACAAAGTCACGACAACTGAGTCACGATAATGGAATCACGACAACTGAGTCACGATAATGGAATCACGAAAACAAAGTCACGACAACTGAGTCACGATAATGGAATCATGACAACTGAGTCACGATAATGGAATCACGACAACTGAGTCACGATAATGGAATCACGACAACAAAGTCACGACAACTGAGTCACGATAATGGAATCATGACAACTGAGTCACGATAATGAAATCACGACAACAAAGTCACGACAATTGAGTCACGATAATGGAATCACGACAACTGAGTCACAACAATCAATTCACTCATATGATCCAGACGCTCAGGGCAATCGAGTCAACGAATTCTCCTGACTATAAACCCAATGCGAGGTGCACATACCATTCCAACAGTCTCGGACATTACACAAACAATTGCTGGACATTAAGTAATAAGATTCAAGATCTGATCAATGAAGGAGAAATCAAATCCAACCCTCCTGAAAGCCCTGTGGTGATCACCGCTCCTATGCCTAGTAATGACAAGATTGATTGACGTCTCGACGAACGAACTTTTGGATCATTAGATCTACTTTCATTTGCAAGTTCTTTCCTGTTTGTTTAAACATTTGACTCATGATAGACATTACCTGTTTTAATAATCATCATCAGTGCATTGCATATATTTGTCTTGAATAAATTATTTCGTTATCACTCATTTTAAATTACGTCTTTACTTTGCATATGTTTTATGATACTCAACTCTGGCTAAAGCTCTATACCTTTTGAGGGAGGATGACGAAAACGATACCGCAACCTCATACAGTATGCTTTTGAGCGGACTATGCTGACGATGTACAGGCATTGTTTCAATTCCTAAACAGTGGAGATATAAGGATGTTAATCCCTCGTCAACCCCTTTGAGCCTAAGAAGTAGAAGTTTCTTTCTTGTACTAATTAAAACCCTTGATCATAACCTGGGGCAGGGTAGTTCTCAGTTAATTTGGCTGTGCATTCTAGTTTAAGAGAATCATTCAGTACACCTTTCAACAAAGGTTTCAATCACAAACGGTCATCCGCACACATCAAAGAACTGTTGGAGATGTCAATCAAAAGACAATGATGGTTCGTCAATCATCAAACAAGACAGTCAATATCTTCAAAAGAAAAAATGAAAAATATATATACAAAGAAAAGCCTGCTAAGTCAAAAATCAAAAGACGACTTAGGCAAAATCAAGGCATCCCGCTGACTGTAATCTCAGAAATAAACAGTTCAGGCAAAAGTTAGGGATATCAAAAAGATGAAAAAAGAGAAGTCAATATACAACACAATGTTGTGACAACCAAAGGAAGAAGCGACTGCCATCTCAAAAGTGCTCTTTGCTTGTGAACCATCATCATTATCAAAGGTGCAAATCCAAAAGTCTCTTGGAACCTGAATGCATAAGTTGAATTAACTGAGCTTAGGATCGAAGATCATCACGAAGAGGGGGTGGGTACAATCAATTTTTGAGCCTTTATCCTTCGTTTCTTAAACCGTGAACCAAGCCACGTTACAACCCTTAAAAGTCCTAACTGAAGCATGGTTAGTTCGAAAGCACACTGTCACAAAAAAGGTATCCTGACTCCTTAAGGTTTACCACAAATGCTGAGTTGACACTTCGTTTTTTACAAACATCACGTTTTTATAAACATCATGCTTTTACATATCCAGTTTTAATGTTTTTCAACAAACTCAAGACAGACATATGCATTGCATCTCATGAATTCATCATTAAGCATATTCTGCTACATAATTTCAAATGTTAGCATCAGAAAGAACTTGCACAGGGTACAACTAATGACTGAAAGTTATCCCGACAGACAATATTACTCCGAGAAGCAAGATCTCATACATATACAAGGGGCATGTCACGTTTTGCCCAATCAATCTGAGGCAATCAAGTCAAGATTCCAAGAATCTCTCAAATGACAAACAGTCAAAGGCATATATCCCAAGTGGATTTTCAACTATTCCTCCAATCAATCTGGGGAAATCAAGTCAAGATTCTGAGAATTTCTCAAGGGTGCCAAAACAATCAGGGGCATACATCCAAGTGGGACCGAAGCTACCTCCCGATCAGTCAGGGGCATCATACTAAGTACTAGGGGCATGTCGTCATAGTGCACATCTCACAAAAGTCCTCGCGAGGCGAATCTTTCCAAAGTCCCTACTAGCAGGGACAAATCTATGCAAGTCCAGCTTGACATCTTGATTAATACTCAATGGTGTGTCCCGATCAAATCCAAGAATGGTAGTTACTATAATACTGGGGCAACTTTCAAGACATCCATGTCACCCCACAGAACCGGGTTCACAAGATCATATCCCCACAGAGCAATCACTAAGAAGATGTCTTCCTACAATAAAGGCATGGCTCCCCAACACGGTTTGCATCCCTATCTTCTCTGTATCCCAATCAGAGAATATCAAGTTACTGATCACCCCAAGCAGAAATCATAAATCCCCAGTTGAGCATCTTCAAGACAAAACCAGATATCAAAACTACAACGAAACAGAGACTTACTTTCCCAGTCAAGACTACATCATAAAGCATAGTTCATAAGTCATATTCACATTCGTACCTTGCATACATTACCTCATAAAAATTCATACATAACATACGAAGCTTCTCATTTATTTTGAGAGACTCATTATGTAATCCATGCATCATGACATCGCATAAATTTAATCTTACCTTTTGCAGAATACAGGTACAGACAAACGAACGAAAACTCCAACTTTCCAAGGTCTAATTCATCTACCACGAACGGTAATGACACGATCATTTTCAAGATCTAATTCAGCTACCACGAACGGTACTGACACGGTCAATGCTCCAAGGTCTAATTCATCTACCACGAACGGTAATGACACGATCATTTTCAAGATCTAATTCAGCTACTACGAACGGTACTGACACGGTCAATGCTCGAAGATCTAATTCGGTTACCACGAACGGTACTGACACGATCAAGCGATCAGAGGTCTAATTCTATCATCACGAACGGTGTGGACACGATCACTGGCCTTCCCAGTCTAATTAAGTCACTACGAACGGTGCTGACACGACAAGAGAATCTAATTCTATCATCACGAACGATGTAGACACGATTATCTCCCCAAGATCTAATTCAGTTACTACGAACGGTACTGACACGGTCAACTCTCAGAGATCTAATTCTATCATCACGAACGGTGTAGACACGATCACTGACTTTCCCAGTCTAATTCAGCTACTACGAACGGTACTGACACGACAAAAGATCTAATTCGGTTACTACGAACAGTACCGACACGATCAACCTTTAAAGAGATCTAATTCCATCATCACGAACGATGTGGACACGATCAAATATTTCCTAAGTCTAATTCAGTTACTACGAACGGTGCTGACACGATCAAACTCTCAAAGATCTAATTCATCTACTACGAACGGTAATGACACGATCAACACACAAACAACACTTCTCAAACACTTCAAACACCTGGATGGCATCTTCAAGCCCATCTCCGACAAAAGTCCCTACTTCAGCTAGGGCAAATTTCTTGGTATTCTAGTGTTCAATCATCTTTCACCTTCAGATACCGACTGGCACACAAACCACTCTATATCTTCAGGTTTAAGAAGATTGAACAGGGGCAGCTGTCATACCCCAAAATTTGCCCACAATATTCAAATATTCAAATAATTTTAAAATTGGATTTTTTTTATAAAATTTTGAGGTCATTCACATTGACGTCTTGAATTTTATAAATATTCAATTTAAAGTCTATTTTAAAATATAATAATTTACTCTTAAATTATTTATATTTTAATAAATAGCAAAATGCTTTCTCATGCTTCATACACTTCCGATTGGCTTTTATTTCAAACAAATAATATAACATAGTTGGTAAGGAGGTAAGGCTTGCAAGTACAAAGTCTCGGGTTCAAATCCCACTTCTAACACTTTTTTTTTCTTTTTTTTCTTTTTTTTCTAACTATAGTTTTAATTTTATTTTTATTAAAAAAATCACAAAAAATCATTTTTTTATCATTTTATTTTTAATTTTCGCACTATTTAAATATGCATTTTTTAAAATAGTCAAATTTTCACTTTTATGCATTTTTTAGTCAAAAATCATAAAATATTCAAAAAATCCAAAAAAAAAAGTTTTTAATCTTATTTGTCCTATTTTTAGCACTTTTTATAACTTAGAGAACAAGTCAATCTTATTAAATTAGTTTGATTTAATTTTTTATTAAAATTAAAACAAATTGATTTTTGGGCTTTGATTTGGTCCATAGTTTTACTATAATTATTTTTTCTAACCTAATTCATGATATATAAATAAAACTAACAATTACAAATTTCTCAATTTTACTCTCTCACAACTAAACCCTTATTTTTTTTAACACCTTCAACCTTATTCTTCATTCCTAATTCCTACATACAAAACAATTCACCAAGTTTCTTCAATATCTTTTGGTCTTCTTTTGCTTAGTTCTTGGCCAATGATTTCATATGAGGCCCTTGATGTATGTTTTTATACTAACTTTAGTTTTTGGCTAATGATGATACTTGAGGCCACCTTTTATCAAAATTCTTATGTTTTTGACATCCTCTTTATGTTTCGAAACATTTTCTTTCAACTCTCTTTTTTTAAAAAAAAAAACCTTTTTCAAATACTTTATCTAGAATTACAATTTTTTTGGCCAATGATGATACCTGAGGCCTCTTTTTTTAAAATCATTGTTTTGGTCATTGTTGCTACATTTTAGTTTAAATTTATGTTTTTACAATCATAATTTTTTTTTTAACTCTTGGGAATTTTGCCCTTTTAGCCATAATCTAACTTTCTGAACCTTTCTTTATTTTTTGGAAAAATTGTAAATTATATGAGGCCAAACCCTTTATATAATATTTTTTATTTTTATTGTAACTATTATTATTACTAATCTTTTTTTATTATAATTATTATTATTAGTAATATTTTTGTTAATTGCTTCTATTATTATTATTATTATATTATTGTTATTATTACTATTATACTATTATTATTATTATTATTATTATTATTATTATATTATTGTTATTCTTATTTTTATTCTTATCTTATTTTTGCAGGTACCTCCTTAAGCCATCACACCATGTACCCTCATGAGCGCACAACACTCAATCTGAGCTAAGTTTCTTTTTTTGTTTTTATTTGTAATTGCATGAAATTTTTTATATATATTATTTTATTTATTATTATTATTATTATAATTTCTTTCTTTTATTTATTTTTATTTATTTAACGAAATTAGTTTTTATACATAATAATTTCATAGTTATTTATTTTAATCGAAAACTCGTTTTTTAATTTTATCAATAATTATTTTTAAACAATAAAAAATTTTATTTTTGTATATATTTTTAATTAATTAATTAATTGAAAATTAATAATTAAAGTTTTTGTTAACCTTGATTCATTTATAAACCTTAAAATCTTCAGGTAGGTGTTCTCCACTAAATGCATTTTTAACCTTACAAACCTTGTAGGTCACGATAAGTTTTCTTAAAGAAAACCCTTTAGGGTTTGTAAACCTTTTGGGGTTTATAGATCATTCATACACTAAAAGATTTTTTCTTTGTGCGAATTTTTCAGGGTCACCCCGTATCCTCCGACTACGCGCCGTCAGATCAAAAAAGCTAAGTTCTAACTCCCTTTCTTTTATTTAAATATCATTTTATTATTATTATTTTTCTTTGCCTTGTAGGTTCAATTAGGTTTTACTTCATATGTTAATGAATTAGCCATACACTCACTGCTTCCTTTTTCTTTTGCCAATTCTTTAATGGTCAGGGTCAATGCTTCATGCTCAAGGCAAATGTTTGGCCCATCAACCCTCATCAATCGAAGCTAAAGGTTTGTCAAACCGCCAAAGCTACGAATGTTGGTAACCCTAAAACCCTAAATATTTTATGCTTTATTATTACTTATGTCAAACCCTATTAAGGGATCCGCTGGTTTCATTGTCCCCTTCCCCATATTATTATGTAATTGTTTACTGGTTGTATTGATTGGCCTTGAAGGCACTTAAATTGTATTATTATATTACTGCGTGGTTAGTAATTTAGGGAGTGCAAACCACGAACTGAACATAGATCACTTAACTACAAGATAAATGTAATCGAAGTTAACCACGTGATTGTTGCACCCACACACCTTTAGGGTAACCCTTCTCGTTGCCTTATTACTGTTGCCTTATTACTGTTGCCTGTTGCCTTTAAATATACTAAATAGTCAAAGTCCCTCGATTCCGAGGATACCTAAAGCAAAACAAATGTTGCCCTAAGTTCATTATCATCATCAATTTTGTCCCTCGAAGTTGCCCCGGTAAAAACATGATGATTGTCCCAATTGCTAAGGTATCCTCGCATGATGCCTAAAAAGATTAAAGATTAATGACTATTATATCCTTCCCTTAGACTACCTGCCCTCTTTATGGCAAGGGACAGTCTTATGGCGAACGATTACTCGATGACCCTTAAACATCCAATTGAAAGACTTCCTGCCCTTCATGGTATGGATAGATCCTTTCGCCTGAAAAGCTAAAAGAACGAATTTTCAAACTTAGGGTAGTTGCTACTAATTGCTTGCTCTAAATTCAAAAACTATTTTCTCACTCTTTTCAAATCAAATTCAAAAAGACTACGCTTATTTACAAGCTAAAGTTCTTATTCAAAATTTCTATTCATACACTGTTTTTTTTAAACAATTCAAACAAACAAAAGTGAGCTAAGCAATTAAGAGCCCATGGATAACCATGGATGCAAAGGGTGCCTTACACCTTCCCTTTGCATAACTTACCCCCCGAACTCAAAATCTTTTTAAAGGTCTTTTCCTGTTCTTTTAGCCTTTCCGATATTTGGATAAAATAAAAGTCGGTGGCGACTCATGCTTAACCGCGACATTTCAAATTAAAGTCAGTTCACCGTATTACACCAAGATATCTCAAAGAGAATTTATCTCTAAGTAGTAAGTTGTTTCTAGGTGACTCTTTGTTTCATTTTAGTTGTTGTGCCCATATATTGAACCTATTAGTGGAAGATGGTCTTAGTAAAATTAAGAATATTATTTTCATCTTGTGTTGTGGTTGAACAAAAGGGCTTAAAATATAGGAATCTTGTTATTGATTGCTCAACAAGATTTAATTATGACACGCCGCAAGTTTACAGCAGTATCGAAGTAGTAAAAGTGGTTGTCGAACCACAGACACTAAGTAATTGATTACTGAATTCTACCTTATCTTTGTTAATCTAAAGCGGTCAAAATTGAGCTTGAGTTTAAGATAGATAAATATTTAATGAATAAAAATTATAATAAAAAGGAAGGACATAGTAAATGATTCTTCTCTTAACAAACTCATGCAAACCTATTGTTCTATTACGAGAAATGAATCAATATTATAGGAAAATAGAGAAAATTAACACATACTTTTGTTAGCATGTTGTCCTGTCTTAGACAAATAATTTGTCCATTTTGTTAGCCCAAATTATTTGTTGAGATTAATTTTGCGTAAGTATAAAAATAGAACTTTCTCAACTACGTTCGAGACACTTTCATCGTCTCGTACTCAATTGTCTAGAATTATGCTTTTGGATGCGGAAACACACCTTTTCAACGCATACTCGTTACCTTTAATTTCGTAAACGGCATATGCGTTAAAAACTCATTATTCTAAAATAATTTAAAACTTTCATTCTCGTAATAAAATGGTAGAGGATTCACTTAATGTCTCTCATGAGACAATCCTCATGTCCCTTAGTCCCTTAGGGAACTACTCACGCATGTCTAATGGTAAAACGATTAAAGCATTGACATACATGATGATAGAAAATAGTAATAATTATGATAATAAAAATAAGAACCTGAATTAAAAGAAAGGAATGTTTGAATAAAAAGCTCCAATGAAGTGTTTGAGTATAATGCTTGATAGAAGAAAAGTTGCAAAGAAAATCAGCTTAGTATAGTAAACCTAGGGTATGACATCCTTTTGTTTCTCCCTAAATCCAAATATATAAAGGCTAATTCCATGATTACAAGAGTAAAATAGCCTAAATCACAAAAAGTAAGAGAAAGCGCAATAAAAGAAAGAGAATATGTAACTGCTTTGGGCTGCTATAGGGGTGTAGTGTAGGTTATGACTGTAGTCATGATGACCGTAATGATGTTTTTCTTTAAACTAACATTCATAAAGTAACAATTCTCAAGATATCGCCAACACATCAATCCACAAGAAACCATCTACATACAATAAGAACGTGAACACCACCAATAAATATTTTGGAAGCTACATTGTGAAACTCAAACATTGATAATGAAAGCATTTTTCATGGAAAGAATGAAACTTAAAGAAGTTTGGAAAATATCTCTAGGATGGATTGCAAGTGCATAAGAAATTTGGTGCAAAGTTGGTGTTCTTTCATAATCTCTTATCTTGTAACTAAATATTTATTTTATTTATCTAACATTCTTATATTTTACATCAGAAACAAATGCATACAAAAGCCATTGAGAATATATTACATGTAAAAACCATTGAACTTGAAAAACAATGGGTATGCAACAAAACTAACATTTTTTCTTCACCAAGATTAATAGTGATGATGATGAATAAGATTCGTCAAAAAATTTGTACTTGTCATTTGAAACCAAAATAATGTAAAATATTTTTTTTGTGTTTTAATAAATAAGATGTGTGTGTGTGCGCAAATGACTAATACAAGTCACATGTGCAAGTTCTTAGAATATGGTCACAATAGTAGAAGATGCAAAAAGGATAAACAACTTAGAATTATTCGATGGAAAATGCAACAATTGTTACTGAGCCACCTACACAAGCAAGTTAGGCTCCATCTATCAAAAAAGTACCTAAGAAGTTGATTAATTAACTACAATTTATTTACTTATTTATGCATGAATGTTAACGGTTTGTATGTTTTTTAGTAAGGGAGGCCCAAAGGTAGTGTGAACAAGGATGGGCCAAAGAAGCAAGCAACTAAATTATCAATGAAAAAGAGCCAAGCATCTGCATCTCATGTATTTGAACCTGAACAAGCTGCAAGTCATGTCCTTAAACCTGAACCACTTGCAAATCATGTTCCTGAACTTGAACAAGTTGCATCTCCTGAATCTGATCCACCTCCATCTTATGTACCTGAACCTGAACAAGTTGCACATCATGAACTTGAAAAAGCTGCAAGTCATGTCCCTGAACTTGAACAAGCTGCATATCATGTACCTCAACCTGAACCACCTGCAATTCCGGTATCTAAATTTGACACTCAAGCATTTGTTGAGCAAAATATTCACTTGAAAAAGTTTTCTTAGTTAGACCTTGTGTAGCAACCTGCCCTAAAATTAGAGGTTTTAGAGTCGCCACCTATTCTACCAAGGCGAATAGGAAACCTATGCAATTAAGAGATTTAGGGTAAGATACTATATTCGGGTTAAGGGAAGGTGTTAGGCACCCAAAACCCTTTCCTAAAGGTTAACATTGCAAAGATGAAGGTTTGTGGCAAAAAGATAAAGAAAGATGACAGACAGTAAATAGAATTAAAGGCTAATTATTTGAACATGATTAGAGTTTGGAAGAGGGGGAATCGCCTTGTTGCCAAGTGCCTACGTACCTCCTTATGGAGGATCAGAGTCTACGTAGTTCGGGGAAGGGTTGTACGCCCTTAGAATTTGAATAGAAGGTGTTTGAAATTGTTTGCGCTTTAAAAAGCGTTTTTGAATTGTCTAATTGATGAGGATGAAAATCCATAGTTTAGTATTGTAGTTTTGAAAGGTTTTGAGGAGTGTTTTAGGATGTGGGGCGTACAACCCTGATTTGATTTAGCACTATTAACCGCAACGATCAATAGATTCGATCGCCATAGTTAAAAGATTGGAATTGCATCACTACCAATTTTAATCGATTAATTCGATTATCACTAATAATGAATTAAGGTATTTTTTAATAATTTTTAATAATTAATTTGTATCGCTACCCCTCGTAATCGATTGATTCGATTAAAAAGAATAACGAATTTGAAGTTAGGAAAAAAACGGAGAAGATTAATCATCACAACTAATAAGATAGTTGTAACCATTTAATCGAATATGATTTAATTTGTATTTTAATTAAATAATATTTTAATTAAAATCATTGTTGACCATAGCGATTAATCGATTTAATCGGCGCGAACAACAAATTAAAATCTTTAATATAACTATTATATAATTATTTTATTAAAAAAAATAATTATCTACTAATTAATATATTAAAAAGATATTTCAATTAAAATAAATAAGTAATTAAAATTATTTGAATTTATTCAAGGTTATAATCCTGTGTGGTGATTGTGAGGGTTCATGATATGGGAGGTCAAGGCTGGGACGTTAGATCCAGAGTTAATGAGGAGTTGATGGTCAGATCATATGAATGCATGATGAACCCCATAGGCACAGGCGCACAGGATCATGTTAGAAAATTCAGAAAAATAAATAGGCAAAGGGGAGGCTCGAACCGGTGACCTCCCCCTCACCAGCACTTAACACAACCAACACATCACATACATGCACGCGTTAAATGAACACAACGAATGAAACAGATACAAAACTATGTCATGAAGGTGATAAAACACGCGCCAATTTTCAAACGGACGAATCAGATGATGACAACTCATCATCTTCTCCAACACACCTGCAAAAAACCTGTAGAATTTGCTACGAATCTGTTGCGATTCTGTTCGTAGCAAAAACCCCCTGAAAAATAGCGATTAACATATGCACCCATATAAATCTTTCGCGACACATCAAAACTCTTCGTTTAAGCCATGCGAACCTAATGCCAACCTCGTTTTAGTCTAATTTTAGCCCTAACGAAAACCCCCAAATTCAAATTAAGAACCCTAACTCGGCCTCCAATGGCCGAGTATGATTCACGCACCAAAACTCAAAGAAAACAATCCAGAAACGTTTAACACGTCTTCACCAATCAAAATATGCAATCAATCAATAATAATAGCGTATGAATCATGCCAATCGATCAAGTTTTAGAAACTACATACCACGGCCAATTGGAGGATTATCTGGGGTTGTTGATGTAGAGCAGCGATCCAGACACGTTCCAAATCACCTGAGGAATCTTTTGGAACCTTTAAATCTCCCTGAAAGCCTCAGATTCTTTGAAACCGAATTTGAGTTTCTTGATGACTTTTGAGTTCTTGTACGTGTGCCTCTTTCTCCAGAATTTCCTCCCCTAATCCTATGCCATCTATTCACTACTTATAGAAGAGTGAATTAGGTTAAGAATTATAGCCCAAGGCCTCTTGAAATCCAATCTTGCCATTTGAGAAAAATTGGTTTTATTCTTGAATTGAAACTTTCTATTTTTTGATCAAATTTGTTCCAAACTTTCTTCCATCAATATGCACGAAAATTATATTATATTTGTCATTAATATTGATTGGAATCAATCTATATGTACTTATTTAACAAAATATTTGATTTTCCACTTAGTTAAATCATTAAAAATGAGATAAAAATCATATTAAATCAAATAATGAGTCAAATTTCGTGGCATATGGTTTTGGGCATGCTAGTGACTTGTGGACCAAGTTTGTATCATAAAACCATAGGCCCATTTGCAAAATTTCTCAATTTGAACTTTCTTTTTTCACATTTGGTCCTCCAAAATCACCCAACTTTGATCAAGCATATCTCACTCAATTTTTAAGCTATGAGGGAGTTCTAATACTTTTTGGAAACCTCAAAGTGTCCTCTACAAGCCACTTTGGAACATATTTTTCAAATAGAGCTTTTATCTTGATCATATCCTCTCTGACAAAAAACTGCTTTTGAAGGATGCCTGAAAATGACCTGTAATCTTTTGCACTGTATCTCTCAAATGAATCATTTCTAGCCCTGGCTTGTGATAGACAAAGTTGTAGGGAATCCAATTTCCTTCAAAATAGGCTTTGAGTGGGGCATTTTTGATGTTCCATGTGAAAGTTATGCCCAGTCAAAGTTGGGTTGACTTTCTCCTAAGAAACCCTAATTTGAACCTTTTTGTATTTGTTCATCTCTGAGTTTCTATTAATGGAATCATGATCAATCTTTGATCAAATGATGGTTATGCACCTCTATACTTGATGTTTGACCAATGATCGTAGGTTTGAATCATGCTTTGATTGTAGTTGACCTCTGGATCATCTGGACTTTGAATGGGTAATCTTTGGGACTGGATCTTGAATTTTGAATCATTGTAGATGGAATATGGGAGGCAAATTTTGGGGTATGACAGCTGCCCCTGTTCAATCTTCTTGAACCTGAAGAGGTAGAAGATGATTGGACACTGAAATGCCCTGAAATTTGCTTGCGTAAGGAAGGAGTTCTGTGGGAGATGGGCTTATAGATGTCACCTACTTGCCTGGCAGGGTACTTGTCTAAAGCATATGCTTTTCAGACCTGGATCATTTGATTGTATCTGAGGAGAGAGGAAGTAATGTCTTACATAAGACTACCTGAAGAGGTTCCTGAAAGGGTACATCGAAGGTTGATGCGAAGAAGCTTAGGCTTTGAACAATGCTCAGGAAGAATGTCTTGGAGAAGACTAACCGCGGAGTTCTTTAAAAGAATTAGGTATGTCTTAGAAAAGATTGGATAAACATTTTAAGAAGGCTACCTAGAAAGGCATGATATATCTTAAATAAGACTCACCTAGAAAGGCTCCTAAAGAGATATGAAACGTCTTAAACAGGACTACCTAGACAGGTTATGGTACGTCTTAAACAGGACTCACCTGGAAAGGCTCTTAGATAGGATACAGGATATCTTAAACGAGACTTACCTAGGGAGGTTCCTATAAAGGGAACGATACGTTTTAAACAAAACTACCTAGAAAGGTTCCTATAAAGGGCACGAAACGTTTTAAACAAAACTACCTAGAAAGGTTCCTATAAAGGGAACGATATGTTTTAAACAAAACTACCTAGAAAGATTCCTATAAAGGGTACGATATGTTTTAAACAAAACTATCTAGAAAGATTCCTATAAAGGGAACGATATGTTTTAAACAAAACTAATCTAGAAAGATTCCTATAAAGGGAGCGATATGTTTTAAACAAAACTACCTATAAGGGTTCCTATAAAGGACATGAAACGTTTTAAATAAAACTACCTAGAAAGGTTCCTATAAAGGACACGAAATGTTTTAAACAAAACTACCTAGAAAGGTTCCTATAAAGGACACGAAACGCTTTAAACAAAACTACCTAGAAAGGTTCCTATAAAGGACATAAGACGTTTTAAACAAAACTACCTAGAAAGGTTCCTATAAAGGACATAAGACGTTTTAAACAAAACTACCTAGAAAGGTTCCTATAAAGGACATGAAACGTTTTAAACAAAACTAACTAGACAATGCTCCTATAAAGGACACGAAGGGTCTTAGAGAAGACTGCTTGGAAAGGTTGATATGATTGTCTTGGACAAGACTACCTGGAGAGGTAAGAAATTCTTTGATTGCTTCTGAATTGTCTTTGAAGAAAGACTTGGAATGAGGTATTTAGAATTGTATCTGTGAGCGTTGAGGTTGAATCGTTGATACGATCGCATTTGTACTGTAATTGGATGATAACATCCTTTTGAATTATGGAGTGACCTGAAAAGGCAGCATTAGTTTTATGCAATGTCATGATGCATGTGTCATGTAATGAGATTCTCAAAATAAATGAGAATTATGCATGTATGGAGATTCCATATTTTAGGATGTAAGTAATACAGGCGTAAGAAGGCCAATTACACAACCATGCTCCTTGTATGATACTAGAGTGATCCCTCCGAAATCAGAAGTCTTGAGAGACGTGTCCTTTAACCTGAAGGAAGTATCTTTAGAGAGAACTCAAATTTTACCATGTCTTGCCTGATATGTATTGCCCCAGTGTTTGAACTCTTGAAAAAGAATGCCCCTAGTCAATAGGATTCTTGATTGTAAGTATTGATTTGAATGTGAAGCAGGTGCCTTTCAGAGTGAGTCATGCGTTCCGATCACGCCTGATGGACAGTGATTTGCTGAGTGCTCAAGAATGAGATGATATTTGCTGTAAAATTACCTGAAGAGGTCCTTGGAAAGAATGGGAAATTGTCTTAAACAAGACTGCGCTTTAAACAAAGCTCAAAGGGATATGTCTGTGCAGAGGGTCGAAGAGATTCCTATAGAGGATAAAGACTGTTTTAAGGAATGTGGGGTTTTAAACAAAACTTAGGCAAAAAACATCTTGAAGAAGATTACCCTAGAAAGGATGGTGAACTGTCTTAGAGAAGACTATGTACTTTAAACAAAGTTTGACAAGATTCTTGGAAGCATAAGAGAAGTTTGAATATGTCTTAAAAAGACTAACTGAAAAAGTTAAGAGATGTCTTACAAAAGACTACCTAGAAAAGGCTCTTAGAAAGGAATATGTCTTAGAGAAGACTATTTGAAAGGGTTTGAAAATAGAAAGGATAAGGAGATGGGTCTTTAAAAGACTATCTGAAAGGGTTTGAAAATAGAAAGGATAGGAAAATGTGTCTTAAAAGACTATCTGAAAAGGGTTCCTAGAAAGGGTGAGAAGTATTTGAACATGTCTTGAAGAAGACTATATGGACGAATTGAGAAGTATCCTATAAAGGTTTCTAGAAAGGATGTGAGAGTGGTATTGACACCATCTGATACTGAGTGACCTTTGCAACATGCCCCAGATAATGGACTTGCCCCATGGGCTATTCAGCGTCCTTGAGAGATTCCATGGATCTTGATAAGATTGCCCCATGTAAATGGGATAATGACGGGTTATGCCCTGTGTACACCTTAGCTATCTCAGTCATGTGTAAGAGATGTTTCTTCTTTTGACGAGCTTTTAAAGCTACTTCGTCGGTCAGTAGGATTTTTAGCCATTAGCCATGCTCCATGCAACTTCTCTCTGATGTTTAAACATCTGAATCCACATAGACAAGTGTACTTTGTAATGAAATTCATAAGATGCGAATGCATATGTCTGTCTTGAAAGTTTAAAACATTTTTTTTGAGTAAAACGAAGTTTTTTTTTTTGTAAGAAAGTGATATCAACTCAAGAGTTATAGTAGACCTTAAGGAGTCGGGATACCTTTGGTAACGATATGCTTTCGAACTAACCACGCTTCAGTTAGGACTTTTAAGGGTTGTAACGTGGCCTGGTTCACGGTTTTAAGAAACAAAGGATAGTGGCTCAAAGTTTATTTGTACCCATCCCAGTCTTCGTGATGTTCTCCAGTCCTATGCTCAGTTAGCTATGCATTTAGTCTCCAAAAGAATTAGGGAATTATGACATTGACATGATGGTTCAAAAACCAAAGGTTTATCTGCAAAGGCAGTCATTCTCCTTTTTGTAATATCTTACTTTTGTCGAGGGTATGTGGTGACCTCTTTTCGACTTTGTTATCCCTAACTTTTGCCGGAACTGTTCATTTTAAAACTACAGTCAGCGGGATGCCCCAATTTTGCCTAAGTCTCCTTAATAGGTTTTGACTTAGCAGGCTCTTGTATTGCTTTCGTGGATATTGACTGCCGGATTTAATGATGATGGGGAACCATCGGTGATTATGTTCAAAAGAACAATTTGGAATGATTAAGTTAACTGAGCAGCTACCCTATCCCCGGTTATGTATTAAGGGTTTTATTTTATATGAAGGAAAACTCCTACTTCTTTAGGCTCAAAGGGGTTGACAAGGGATTAACATCCTTATATCTCCGTTATTTAGGAATTGAAACAATGCCTGTACATCGTCAACACGGTCTGTTCGAAAGCGTAGTGTATGAAATTGTGGTATCGTTTTCGTCATTCTCCCTCTAAAGGTGTACGACTTTAACGAGAGTTGAATATCGCAAATGAGAAAACCGAGTAAAAACACAGTTTTAAATATAGTGAGAACACTAGGAGTAAATCAAGACAAACGTAAGTAATGCATTAATGATTATTGTAAAGTACACAGCATATGTCGTAAGACTAATGTTTAAACAAACGGAAAAAACTTGCGAATGAAAACAAAACTAATGATCTAAGAAATCCTCCTTCTAGCCACCTATGGTATTAGACTTGCGAGGATCTTCGAACTCAATGAGCCCTTTTTCAATCAAATCTTGGATCTTGTGCTTCAATGGCCCACAATCCTCAGTATCATGGCCAGGACTATCTGAATGATAAGCGCACCTAGCATGATGCTTGTACCCGGGAGCGGGGTTAGCTGGAGCTGAGTATGGAGGTAGCAGAGTTACCAAGCTCTGACTGAGCAGATGTTGCAGAGCTTGAGACAGCGGCATGTGCAATGGAGTGAATGATCGTTTTGGCTTGGACCTCCAGGTGCGTTGGCCACCCTGTTGCTTTTGCTGATCCATTGATCTCTTCTGCTGAAATCTTGTTGGATAATATGGTCGGGATGTTAGGTTATCCTTCCCAATGGACCCTTGTTCTGGAGATAGAAGAGGAATCTTCTCTTAATGTCATGAAAATGATGTGTATGCCATGCATGATATGCATGATATCCTTTTTTTGAATAAAATATGATGCAAGAATGCCCCTGATGTATGATGAATGGAAAAAGAAATAATAAAAAAAATGATCAACACATATATATACATATAGCACATAATCACATAAGTTCATAGGTTCGACGTAGCGGCTCTTGGGAGCCAACCTTATTATAGGGGGTTCTAGAAGGTCTCATGGGGTCGTTCGTAGCCTCCGAGACTTTTTTGTCTCTTCGGATTCTAGAACAACTCATTTTATCCACGAGGTTCGAATTTTTGGGGTAGGTTCTCGGAGAGATCAGCCAAGTATCCAGTCCTGCCCTCAACAAAGTCAAACCTCGTTTTGGACATTTCCGAATACTCAACCCACTCCGAGTGGAGTTATCAATGAGACTCGTAGGCGATTCATGTCCCCTATTGATCTCAAAGTTAACTCCCACACTTAGGGTTTTAACACGACATAATATCCAGCAGTGCATAAAAAAATATAACAGGCAATAAAATATAAATATATTCACATAAGCGATTAGATATAAACATATCCTAAATAATTAAATATTTTTAGATAAAAATAAATAAATAAACAAAATTAAAAAAAATAAAAATAAAAATAATTACAAACCCTGAAAAAGTCACGTTAGCCAAACCCTAAAAAAAAGTTGTCAAACCTAAACCCTGCCAAATCCTAAAACCTATAGGAGCATAGTATTCACCATTTAAGTTGTCCCCAGCAGAGTCGCCAGCTATAGCAACCTGCCCTAAAATTAGAGGTTTTAGAGTCGCCACCTATTCTACCAAGGCGAATAGGAAACCTATGCAATTAAGAGATTTAGGGTAAGATACTATATTCGGGTTAAGGGAAGGTGTTAGGCACCCAAAACCCTTTCCTAAAGGTTAACATTGCAAAGATGAAGGTTTGTGGCAAAAAGATAAAGAAAGATGACAGACAGTAAATAGAATTAAAGGCTAATTATTTGAACATGATTAGAGTTTGGAAGAGGGGGACTCGCCTTGTTGCCAAGTGCCTACGTACCTCCTTATGGAGGACCAGAGTCTACGTAGTTCGGGGAAGGGTTGTACGCCCTTAGAATTTGAATAGAAGGTGTTTGAAATTGTTTGCGCTTTAAAAAGCGTTTTTGAATTGTCTAATTGATGAGGATGAAAATCCATAGTTTAGTATTGTAGTTTTGAAAGGTTTTGAGGAGTGTTTTAGGATGTGGGGCGTACAACCCTGATTTGATTTAGCACTATTAACCGCAACGATCAATAGATTCGATCGCCATAGTTAAAAGATTGGAATTGCATCACTACCAATTTTAATTGATTGATTCGATTATCACTAATAATGAATTAAGGTATTTTTTAATAATTTTTAATAATTAATTTGTATCGCTACCCCTCGTAATCGATTGATTCGATTAAAAAGAATAACGAATTTGAAGTTAGGAAAAAAACGGAGAAGATTAATCATCACAACTAATAAGATAGTTGTAACCATTTAATCGAATATGATTTAATTTGTATTTTAATTAAATAATATTTTAATTTGTCCATTTTGTTAGCCCAAATTATTTGTTGAGATTAATTTTGCGTAAGTATAAAAATAGAACTTTCTCAACTACGTTCGAGACACTTTCATCGTCTCGTACTCAATTGTCTAGAATTATGCTTTTGGATGCGGAAACACACCTTTTCAACGCATACTCGTTACCTTTAATTTCGTAAACGGCATATGCGTTAAAAACTCATTATTCTAAAATAATTTAAAACTTTCATTCTCGTAATAAAATGGTAGAGGATTCACTTAATGTCTCTCATGAGACAATCCTCATGTCCCTTAGTCCCTTAGGGAACTACTCACGCATGTCTAATGGTAAAACGATTAAAGCATTGACATACATGATGATAGAAAATAGTAATAATTATGATAATAAAAATAAGAACCTGAATTAAAAGAAAGGAATGTTTGAATAAAAAGCTCCAATGAAGTGTTTGAGTATAATGCTTGATAGAAGAAAAGTTGCAAAGAAAATCAGCTTAGTATAGTAAACCTAGGGTATGACATCCTTTTGTTTCTCCCTAAATCCAAATATATAAAGGCTAATTCCATGATTACAAGAGTAAAATAGCCTAAATCACAAAAAGTAAGAGAAAGCGCAATAAAAGAAAGAGAATATGTAACTGCTTTGGGCTGCTATAGGGGTGTAGTGTAGGTTATGACTGTAGTCATGATGACCGTAATGATGTTTTTCTTTAAACTAACATTCATAAAGTAACAATTCTCAAGATATCGCCAACACATCAATCCACAAGAAACCATCTACATACAATAAGAACGTGAACACCACCAATAAATATTTTGGAAGCTACATTGTGAAACTCAAACATTGATAATGAAAGCATTTTTCATGGAAAGAATGAAACTTAAAGAAGTTTGGAAAATATCTCTAGGATGGATTGCAAGTGCATAAGAAATTTGGTGCAAAGTCGGTGTTCTTTCATAATCTCTTATCTTGTAACTAAATATTTATTTTATTTATCTAACATTCTTATATTTTACATCAGAAACAAATGCATACAAAAGCCATTGAGAATATATTACATGTAAAAACCATTGAACTTGAAAAACAATGGGTATGCAACAAAACTAACATTTTTTCTTCACCAAGATTAATAGTGATGATGATGAATAAGATTCGTCAAAAAATTTGTACTTGTCATTTGAAACCAAAATAATGTAAAATATTTTTTTTGTGTTTTAATAAATAAGATGTGTGTGTGTGCGCAAATGACTAATACAAGTCACATGTGCAAGTTCTTAGAATATGGTCACAATAGTAGAAGATGCAAAAATGATAAACAACTTAGAATTATTCGATGGAAAATGCAACAATTGTTACTGAGCCACCTACACAAGCAAGTTAGGCTCCATCTATCAAAAAAGTACCTAAGAAGTTGATTAATTAACTACAATTTATTTACTTATTTATGCATGAATGTTAACGGTTTGTATGTTTTTTAGTAAGGGAGACCCAAAGGTAGTGTGAACAAGGATGGGCCAAAGAAGCAAGCAACTAAATTATCAATGAAAAAGAGCCAAGCATCTGCATCTCATGTATTTGAACCTGAACAAGCTGCAAGTCATGTCCTTAAACCTGAACCACTTGCAAATCATGTTCCTGAACTTGAACAAGTTGCATCTCCTGAATCTGATCCACCTCCATCTTATGTACCTGAACCTGAACAAGTTGCACATCATGAACTTGAAAAAGCTGCAAGTCATGTCCCTGAACTTGAACAAGCTGCATATCATGTACCTCAACCTGAACCACCTGCAATTCCGGTATCTAAATTTGACACTCAAGCATTTGTTGAGCAAAATATTCACTTGAAAAAGTTTTCTTAGTTAGACCTTGTGTAGCAACCTGCCCTAAAATTAGAGGTTTTAGAGTCGCCACCTATTCTACCAAGGCGAATAGGAAACCTATGCAATTAAGAGATTTAGGGTAAGATACTATATTCGGGTTAAGGGAAGGTGTTAGGCACCCAAAACCCTTTCCTAAAGGTTAACATTGCAAAGATGAAGGTTTGTGGCAAAAAGATAAAGAAAGATGACAGACAGTAAATAGAATTAAAGGCTAATTATTTGAACATGATTAGAGTTTGGAAGAGGGGGAATCGCCTTGTTGCCAAGTGCCTACGTACCTCCTTATGGAGGATCAGAGTCTACGTAGTTCGGGGAAGGGTTGTACGCCCTTAGAATTTGAATAGAAGGTGTTTGAAATTGTTTGCGCTTTAAAAAGCGTTTTTGAATTGTCTAATTGATGAGGATGAAAATCCATAGTTTAGTATTGTAGTTTTGAAAGGTTTTGAGGAGTGTTTTAGGATGTGGGGCGTACAACCCTGATTTGATTTAGCACTATTAACCGCAACGATCAATAGATTCGATCGCCATAGTTAAAAGATTGGAATTGCATCACTACCAATTTTAATCGATTAATTCGATTATCACTAATAATGAATTAAGGTATTTTTTAATAATTTTTAATAATTAATTTGTATCGCTACCCCTCGTAATCGATTGATTCGATTAAAAAGAATAACGAATTTGAAGTTAGGAAAAAAACGGAGAAGATTAATCATCACAACTAATAAGATAGTTGTAACCATTTAATCGAATATGATTTAATTTGTATTTTAATTAAATAATATTTTAATTAAAATCATTGTTGACCATAGCGATTAATCGATTTAATCGGCGCGAACAACAAATTAAAATCTTTAATATAACTATTATATAATTATTTTATTAAAAAAAATAATTATCTACTAATTAATATATTAAAAAGATATTTCAATTAAAATAAATAAGTAATTAAAATTATTTGAATTTATTCAAGGTTATAATCCTTTGTGGTGATTGTGAGGGTTCATGATATGGGAGGTCAAGGCTGGGACGTTAGATCCAGAGTTAATGAGGAGTTGATGGTCAGATCATATGAATGCATGATGAACCCCATAGGCACAGGCGCACAGGATCATGTTAGAAAATTCAGAAAAATAAATAGGCAAAGGGGAGGCTCGAACCGGTGACCTCCCCCTCACCAGCACTTAACACAACCAACACATCACATACATGCACGCGTTAAATGAACACAACGAATGAAACAGATACAAAACTATGTCATGAAGGTGATAAAACACGCGCCAATTTTCAAACGGACGAATCAGATGATGACAACTCATCATCTTCTCCAACACACCTGCAAAAAACCTGTAGAATTTGCTACGAATCTGTTGCGATTCTGTTCGTAGCAAAAACCCCCTGAAAAATAGCGATTAACATATGCACCCATATAAATCTTTCGCGACACATCAAAACTCTTCGTTTAAGCCATGCGAACCTAATGCCAACCTCGTTTTAGTCTAATTTTAGCCCTAACGAAAACCCCCAAATTCAAATTAAGAACCCTAACTCGGCCTCCAATGGCCGAGTATGATTCACGCACCAAAACTCAAAGAAAACAATCCAGAAACGTTTAACACGTCTTCACCAATCAAAATATGCAATCAATCAATAATAATAGCGTATGAATCATGCAAATCGATCAAGTTTTAGAAACTACATACCACGGCCAATTGGAGGATTATCTGGGGTTGTTGATGTAGAGCAGCGATCCAGACACGTTCCAAATCACCTGAGGAATCTTTTGGAACCTTTAAATCTCCCTAAAAGCCTCAGATTCTTTGAAACCGAATTTGAGTTTCTTGATGACTTTTGAGTTCTTGTACGTGTGCCTCTTTCTCCAGAATTTCCTCCCCTAATCCTATGCCATCTATTCACTACTTATAGAAGAGTGAATTAGGTTAAGAATTATAGCCCAAGGCCTCTTGAAATCCAATCTTGCCATTTGAGAAAAATTGGTTTTATTCTTGAATTGAAACTTTCTATTTTTTGATCAAATTTGTTCCAAACTTTCTTCCATCAATATGCACGAAAATTATATTATATTTGTCATTAATATTGATTGGAATCAATCTATATGTACTTATTTAACAAAATATTTGATTTTCCACTTAGTTAAATCATTAAAAATGAGATAAAAATCATATTAAATCAAATAATGAGTCAAATTTCGTGGCATATGGTTTTGGGCATGCTAGTGACTTGTGGACCAAGTTTGT
Source organism: Vicia villosa (assembly GCF_029867415.1). Taxonomy (NCBI): domain Eukaryota; kingdom Viridiplantae; phylum Streptophyta; class Magnoliopsida; order Fabales; family Fabaceae; genus Vicia; species Vicia villosa. The sequence continues at coordinate 147,823,299 of NC_081184.1, read as the reverse complement.
ATCATAAAACCATAGGCCCATTTGCAAAATTTCTCAATTTGAACTTTCTTTTTTCACATTTGGTCCTCCAAAATCACCCAACTTTGATCAAGCATATCTCACTCAATTTTTAAGCTATGAGGGAGTTCTAATACTTTTTGGAAACCTCAAAGTGTCCTCTACAAGCCACTTTGTAACATATTTTTCAAATGGAGCTTTTATCTTGATCATATCCTCTCTGACAAAAAACTGCTTTTGAAGGATGCCTGAAAATGACCTGTAATCTTTTGCACTGTATCTCTCAAATGAATCATTTCTAGCCCTGGCTTGTGAGAGACAAAGTTGTAGGGAATCCAATTTCCTTCAAAATAGGCTTTGAGTGGGGCATTTTTGATGTTCCATGTGAAAGTTATGCCCAGTCAAAGTTGGGTTGACTTTCTCCTAAGAAACCCTAATTTGAACCTTTTTGTATTTGTTCATCTCTGAGTTTCTATTAATGGAATCATGATCAATCTTTGATCAAATGATGGTTATGCACCTCTATACTTGATGTTTGACCAATGATCGTAGGTTTGAATCATGCTTTGATTGTAGTTGACCTCTGGATCATCTGGACTTTGAATGGGTAATCTTTGGGACTGGATCTTGAATTTTGAATCATTGTAGATGGAATATGGGAGGCAAATTTTGGGGTATGAAACCCTGAAACATTGACATCATTGCTAAATGATGAAGACTATGGAGAAAATGTGATCCTAGATATTCAAACACTTAGTATTAACAAAAGTCCAACCAAACAACCTACTCCTGCCAAGCGAACATTAAGTGGTGTTAGAAATTTCATTGGTGTAAGACCCAAAATATCTAAGTCAACTAAGTCTCCAGCCAAACTACCAAATCCTGCTAAGGAAACTACTTACAAGCCAAGTATAAGTGATCTTGTAAGTTATGCAATGGTCATTATTGTGTTATACTTAGTTTCATTCATGTCTGAATTATGCTAAAATCGTGCTATCATTATAAGTAAAAAGCATGATATCAAATGAGTTAAATATTAAGCCAATATTCATCCAAATATAACTATTAAACATTAAGCCAACATTTAACTGGATTCCTGGTATGAGCTTAACAGGTTTCTTAATGATCAATTTCAGTCCAATTTCATATCAACATTAAGCCAACATTAACTAATTTGAGTCCAACAATTTAATTGTTACTATGCAAAATTTTCCCAACATTAACATTTCATTTCAATACAAAAAGTTTTTGCCAGCCTTAATTCAATTTCATTACCAAAACATTGTCAATACATAAAAAATACACATTAAACAACTCTTAAGTGAATCCTTCAACAATTACATTTGAATATAAAGTACACATTAAACACAAACGAGATTACAATAAGTAACATTTTCATTTTTTTCAAAATATTTCTCTAATTTCAGTTTGTTCTTCAAACTCTTATTCATCTTCTTAGAATCTCCATACAACTCCTTCAAATAACTCATAACTTCATTCATGTTACTCTCATCTTCATTTTCAGCTTTTGCTCCCATATCTTCATCCCATATAAATAAATCACAAGTGTCATCACCTCTCCAAAATGGACATCTCCAAAAAAGCTTACCTTTGTCGGGTCCCTTATTGCACTGATACGATATCATTTGACCTTGTCAACTATACAAATGTAGACCTCGACTTTTTATAGATGAGGATGACATGAATGATACATTGGTTGAATTTGTCTTTGAAGATAACATTGCTTCTGCAATGACATTTATAGTTGGAAAGAATGGGGGAAAGGAAGAACGAGTATGTCAAAGAATTAGGGCACACACGATACCTGGTTGGGTTTTTATTGACCATTCCAAAAAGTAAATAAATAAACTTTTCATGCAAGGAAATCTATTTGACAACTCCAATAAATAATAAAATATAAAAAAAATCCACTTGTACTATCATATCAACTTCCGTTAGTCAGATCTAACGTCACGACGACAAATCTTTGGAGAATGACTCTTTTACGAAATTTGTTAAATAAACGACAAGTAAAAATAACTAATTTTACAAAGACCTTAACGTATTGAATCCTTTAATCAATGCAATTTTATTATATTTTATCTCATGTGACCTGAATTCATCAATTCAACCAAAGCATATTACATTCTAATTAATATTTTTAATATAAATAAAATACTTTAAAACAATTTTTAATTCTTAAATTAAAATCTAAAAGTAACTTTACATTTAAATTTACAATTACATCTACATGAATGATTACCCCAAATAGTAAGTAAATAAATATAGAAAGTCACACTTCATTTTGGCAATTAATCCAAATGGCAACAACACAACGCAGACGGGTCCGGATTGTCTGACGTTTACGCGGTAACGTCACTCTACCTTTGGAACACTTAAAATCGTTGGATAAATCATGTGCTTAACAAAATGCCACGTGACCTTCTTTTTTGTTTAATTTCTTGAAATGAAAAAAACTCAAGAAGAAAGATAACTGTTACAACATTGACGGTAGCAGGAGAAGCTTCGTCGGCTTGCGCCATAACTATTGAAAACGTGGATGGCTAAAGACGAAAGCAAGGTGGGAGATGATCGGAAACAGAAACAAGGTGAGAACAACAAGAAGATTCCGGCAACGCAAACCAGATGTGGGATGGCCGGAGATGGAAACAAGGTGGGAGATGACGGAAAATAGAAACAAGGCGAGAGAGGCCGATGATGACAACATCAAGAAACGGCAAGAAGATGATATGGCGGAGGTGTTGGTGAACCGGTGATCTGTGTGTACTGTGAAGTAGTGCACCTGAACTAGGTGTTTTAATTTTCAAATTAAAAAATAGAGACGTGGCATTATTAAGAATGTTAGATTTATCTAATGGACAAAAATAGTTGAACTGCACTCTACCTTTGGCGCCCAAACGTCAGTGAATCCATTTCCAACGCAGACACAGATAAAGTAACCCAATAATTTCTCTCCACTTTCCTTCCACTAGCAGCCATAAAAAAAAACACTGTCACAAGAAACAAGAAAGAGCAACGAAACCACACCAATGGAGTGGATGATGCGAAAGACCAAGACCAAGACGAAGAAAAAGCCGCCTCGATTGGAGCGACTCAACGCCAAAAAGAACATCAATTACCAACTCCCCACCACCACCGCCGCCGCCATCCCATCTCCTTCTCCATCTCCATCTCCCTCCGATGAAGAAACCAGTCTCCGTGTATTAGGAATCGACGGCGAATTCGACCGTATCTTTCAGAGTTTGGGCCTTTCCGGTCCTGAGGATTTCTCTATCCCAACACAAGATTGGGAAGCTCGAAAGGTTCGCTCTTCCAACGTTGGTTCAATTTCAGTTTCTGAGGATTCTGCTGTTGTGATTGTTAGGGATTCGCCTTCTTCTTCGGGGGAACATAATGTTAGGGGTGTTGTTGATCCGCTCAGAAACGGTGAAAGGAGTGTGCTTTTTACGGATTCGGGTTCTTTCACTACTTCACATGATTATGATAGTGATGGTGGTGGGGAGAGAACGGTGTTTCCTTATGGGTGGCTTAAACCCACTTTTTCTTCGTGGCAAAAGGGTACCATTCTCGGAAAGGGTTCTTTTGGAACGGTTTATGAATGCCTCACCGAGTAAGTTTATTATCATTGAATGCTTACTAGTTTGATAAATAATGTACATACATGAACACACAAGTTGCTCTAGTTTAGCCGGTAAAGCATAACATCCAGTTGTTTTATATCATCCAATTGCTTGATGAAGATTAAGTCATCCAATTGTTTAAGTTTTATGTTTTGCCTTTTGTTTCGACTGACGAAATATGCTTGTTCTTTTCTTGCAGCGATGGAAACTTTTATGCGGTGAAAGAGGTGTCTTTGTTGGATGATGGTCACCAGGGAAGACAAAGCATTTTCCAACTTCAGCAGGTGGGAGGAGTTAGTCTTGGAATTTAATTTGATGAATTGTTCATTTCATCTTGTATATTAGTATTTTTTTATGCATTATCTTTCTGAACTTCTTTTCAGGAAATATCTCTTTTGAGTAGGTTTCAACATGAAAACATAGTTCGATATTATGGCTCTGACAAGGTATGTTCTTATCTAGTGTGCAAGTTTATTTTATTTTGTAGAATGTGATTGGATTTTCATGACTGAGGAATTTGAAATCAGCATTTTGCAAGTGTGGTGGCATTTCTTTTGCTGAAAACCCGCTTTCTTCATTGAGAATCTTGGAAATTATGATAATCCTCAGATTACATAGTCTTTTGTAAGTTTGTTTACTGTGATGAGAAGAGGAAATGATATATCTTTGTAACATCAATTGGGTCTAATTAGATACCAGAGTGCTATTTAAAGGAGGTAAGTTGTTCATAATATGGGTCATTTAGAAGATAAACGTGGTAAAAACTTTTTTCGGATCCTACGCTTAATGCTTATGCAACAAAAATGGAAAATGTTTTCTTCAAACATTCTTGTATTCCTATTAAAAAGGTGAATCAATTATTTTCATCTAGATCATGTAATGTTGAAGTTATCAATTGATACATACATTCATTTGAGAATGTTGCAGTTCAAAATCCTTTTCGTCGTTAGAGCTGTCTTTATATAAATTTTGAAGCGCAAATGCACATTAAGGTTTCCTAAAAAAAATGAAAATCTCTTTCTAGGTTGCAAATCTTTATTTTCTTAATCTATTCTGCTTCCTTTACAATGTATAGTATTTAAAGAGGTTCTTTGTAGGTTTTCTCAGCTACCAATGGTTTTAAATTGCGGTCCACAACCGCAATTGCACCCGCAATATTGCGGATACGGTTGCCTCCGCAACCGCATCGGACCGCAATTGCGGTGTGATTTTAAAATTACGCCTCCGGCTATATTAAGAACCACATCATACAATTTCAATCATGTTTCTTCAAGTATTTTCATCAAAAATCAAAATATTAGAATCCTAAAACCCAATTTACTTCTTTTGTTATGAAAAAAACTTAACATCAAGTATTTTTCAACATTGTATTTCAAATACTTCCCTATAAAAACTCAGACTGCAAGGGCCACAATGCGCATCGCAACAACCGCAATGACCGCAATCGCAGCAGCCGCAACCGCATCCGCACTTTAAAACCATACCTTAATTTTTCCATTTAACAAAAATAGTTTGATTTGAATTTTTCTTGTTCTTCGAATTCGTTTTAATGATTATTAACTAACTAAATAATGCCTAATTACATATTTTTCTTGTTTTATAGATTGTGCTTATTAAGTACATATGTTTTTGTTTAGTTATCCATTCTTTAAATTTGGAGTAAATTCTGATTTTAGTCCTCAAATCACAATTTTTAAAAATGGAAATAGCTCAATGGTTTCAAGATGTCATGCGATGATCAAAATTCATTTGAGGGCCAATTTGTTGTCACTGATCTTTTGTAGACCAAATAAATATCCAAATGTTATTGAGGACCAACTTAAAAATTTACTCAAATTATTTTTCTGTCTAGTTCTGTTCACTTAACAGCAATTGCATTGCTAGTGTTTTTATCTCCGTCTCTTTGTTATTTATATATTTATGTTTTGGATTTCTCAGAATGAAAGCACACTGTATATATTCCTTGAGCTTGTGTCAAAAGGGTCATTGGCCAGTCTTTATCAAAGCTATCACCTAAATGATTCTCAAGTTTCTGCATACACAAGACAGATTTTATATGGCTTGAAGTATCTTCATGAAAATGATGTGGTCCACAGGTAACATGAGTGGATTTGTTATCATTAGGCAAGCAATTCAATGACTAATTCTACAACAATAACAATTTTATTTCTCAAATTTACACTTATTTATTGCGAAGGGTCAAGGGATTTTTAATGTTATAGGGAAATATATTTGAAAGTTTTTTTTAATAAAGGAGGTTCTTCAAACTATATCTGTGTGTGCACATGTTCAACTTTGTTAAAACTAGAATCTTATTCCAGGTAGAAACTGGGTGTCAGGGCATATCTTACAGGGTTATGATTGACATTTTAAAATTCAGCTTCTATAAATTCTTTGGAACTTATTAAGCTTAGTGTCATTCATGATATTCAAAGTCTATTTAGGTCTTGAAATTTGGTCTTGTACTCCATTTTAATTTAAAACTACATCAGTAAATCTTTTTACCCAATAATTTGCATCCAGTAAATCTTTTCGCAGTGAATTTTTTTTTCTGATATGAAAATGCACAACATTGAACCACTGTAAAAAAAGATGAAACTAGGATGGAGTGCTTGGTCATTGATTTCTGATATATCTTGAATTTATATTTATTTGCTGTGTGTCTGCACTCTAATCTTTTCAATTCAAATATTACATTTTAAAGGGATATCAAGTGTTCTAATATACTGGTTGATGTAAATGGTTCGGTCAAGCTTGCAGATTTTGGGTTGGCAAAGGTAATCTTCCGCAAAACTGAATTTCTCTTTTTCGGAATTTTGCTAATACACAATCCCCAAATGCTGGCTGCTCGAACTCATAACTCATAATTTTAGTTCTTTTACATTCTCAGGCAACAAAATTAAATGATGTTAAATCAAGCAAAGGCTCCCCATACTGGATGGCTCCCGAGGTTTGCCTCAGCCCTTGTAGAATCTTTTTAATGTAATACTTTCAAAGTGATGAAGTAGAATGAGATAATGTTTTTATATGACTGTCTAATTTATTTGCACCTTTTAACACATATCCTGAATGTTGATTTAATACCATAAAATTTAACCATCCATAAATTAGTCTATTGCAGTATATATATGTTTCCGTTCATTTTCCTGATAAATGAATTTTTATGCAAGTGAGCTTTTCAAAATTTTGGCTGATTTAACTTTGAATTTTTTGACCATAGGTTGTTAACTTAAGAAACCAAGGTTACGGGCTAGCGGCTGATATATGGAGCTTAGGATGCACGGTTTTAGAGATGTTGACGAGGCAGCCACCTTACTCTGAATTAGAAGGAGTATGTAACACTTATTATAATCTTCTTAAGTTTGTTACTTTCCCATTTTCCTTGCTGTTTTTGCTATTCCATTCCTTTGAATCACCTTATGAATATTTAATGTTTGGAATTTAGTTTAGTTGGCTGCTTTGTCTAGAATCATTAAGTTAGATATACTAACTGTACTTGCTTTTCCATTTGGATAATTGGTGATAATATCGATATATATTTTTTTGTCACTACAGATGCAAGCAATATTTCGGATTGGTCGGGGTGAACTTCCACCGATTCCTGAATCTCTATCTAATGATGCCCGAGATTTCATTCTTAAATGCTTACAAGTTAACCCAAGTAAACGGCCAACTGCAGCTCAGCTATCAAATCATCCATTTCTAAGGAGACGATTAAGCGCAGGTTCTCCACGTATTAATAGTATTGTTCAGCCTTAAATGCTCTTGAACACATCCTATATGACACTGTGATGGTCAAATTTATCCTCTATTTCTCAAGTTGATCCCTACACCTCTTGAGTTTAGACTGGTGAAAATAACCATGAAAAGTAGCATGGGTTTGCGCAATATGTACTGGAGTTAGACCTCGAAACACTCACTGGTTTGCTTATCTCTATCACCTCCTGTGTTGAACCACCACGCCGATCCCATGCTGAAGATAATTTCATCAAAAGGCAAGACTGCATTAACAAAAGCAAGAGTTCCAGGATGCTAAATTTTCACCTTTATGTCACACAAGAAGAAGCAATGGCTCCTTATCTTGCAGTAAGGAACTTCTTAAGACTGGAGGGGGGAGTCGGAGAAGTAAAGAGGAGATACTCTTCAATTCCAATCAAGTGCTCTTTCCTGTAGTATGCAGTCAAAAGGAGATTGCAAATTTGCAATGAGCCTGCACAATTGGTCATTTGGAACGGAGTTGTCGAAACTTGCAGTCATATCGCTTCTACCGTTGCTTTTCAAGTCATAATTCCAATCCTAAAGCAATGGTTATTGCATTATCTGCCCATATACTCACTTGATCCAATCAGGGGCTCATACTCTTGGAATTGTTATTGCATGGAAATTCTACATTCACTAGTATTGCAAAGTGGTTGCTGATATTTGGTCATGAAAGATGCTGCAGCTAGTGTACAAATGTTGTGTTATCTATGCCATTAGAGTGCGAAGTTGTACATGAGTTTTTTGTGTGCAGTTAAACTGTATATAATTGCTGCACTTTTTTTTCTAGGAAACTACAATAATTTTATCTAGTTTGTTTTTATTTTGTGAATTGATTCTTGTATCTTTAGAATGCAAAAAGTGTTCTCTCAAATGTAGGTGAACCTTAACTCATTTGTTGATGGTGACCTTGTATTGTACTCTGGCTTTATTGCTAAAAATGAAGAAAGTGTTATATTTTTCTTTTGCAATCTTATATATAATGAATAGGTGAAGCTTAGTGACATGTGCTTGAGACTCGGTTCCTCTCAATTTCTCTAAACAGAACTAAGAAATTGTTAGAATAATAACACCAAGTTGGATTCGAACCGAGATGAGCACACTCTCAAATCTCGAGCTTTCTCCAGCCGACCAACCCTTAGGGGTTAGTCGTTACATTACTTTAATGGTTTGATTTTATTGTTGAGAGAGATTAACAGAAAATACTGATTGAGAGGATCTGGTTCCCAGGTACTTGTTATCTTAGCTTCATGTTATGGTTAATATTATATTAATTTGTGAATCTGACCTTGTTCGCTGAGTTGCTTGTTGTTGCTCATTTTTTAATCTTAGGAGTACTATTTTATTTTCTCCCCTTGTTATTTTATTTATTTATTTATTTATTTATTGCTAGATGCACATGTCCCTGTGATCTGTTGGACTAAATTATTGAATATACAGGTGAATTATTGGATACCACGGACATCATTATGACAGAAGTTTTTATTTTCATTTTCATAGAAGATTCATATTAAATAAATGATGATTTTTCACACTATACTATATGCAGCTTTATGCTTGAAGACCTGATACAAATTAATTCAAGAGTCAGCTAAATGAGTTCAAGGTTTGTCTTGTTTCAAACATCAAGATCTGTTGTAGCTTAAACTTTTTAACTACAAGTTTAAAAAAATATTACAAATCTCATGCATGGTACACCAACTTTTGGATCTTAATATGCCTCTAAAGTTACATTTTACTGCTGTTGCAATTGCTTTGTTATATTCTTTTACATCTTATGCAGCTGATAATCATGAAAGCTTTATTCAATGCTTTAAAAGTTATTCTAATTATAACTCCACTTCAATCTCTAAGGTTGTGTTCACCCAAACACACTCCTCATACTCATCTATACTCCGGTTTTCGGTTCAAAACCTTAGATTCGCATCCAACACAACTGCAAAACCTCTTGTCATTGTAACACCTCTTGAAGTACTAGAAATTCAAGCCACCGTAATCTGTTCCCAACACCATGACATGGAGATTCGAATCCGAAGTGGCGGCCATGACTATGAAGGTCTGTCCTATGTTTCTAAATTTCCGTTTGTTGTTATCGATCTCATAAACCTTCGAGAAATCCAAATCGACTTAGAAAATAGCAATGCGTGGGTTCAAGGAGGGGCAACGGTTGGCGAACTTTTGTACAAAATTAGCCAAAAAAGCAAAACTCTCGGCTTCCCTGCAGGTGTTTGCCCTACTGTTGGTGTTAGCGGACTCATCAGCGGCGGTGGCTATGGTTTCCTGATGCGTAAACATGGTCTTTCTGCCGATAATATACTTGACGCTCACATAATTGATGTGAATGGTAGAGTTCTTGACAGAGAATCAATGGGTGAGGATCTGTTTTGGGCTATTAGAGGTGGTGGAGGAGCAAGCTTCGGAGTTATCATAGCATGGAAGATAAAACTTATTCATGTTCCATCCACTGTGACATTGTTCAATGTTCCTAGGACATTGGAACAAAATGGAACCATACTTATTCATAAGTGGCAGTTAGTGGCAAATAAGCTTGATAAAGACTTAAACATTAGGATCATTTTGGAGAGGGCAAATTCAAGAACTCAAACAATAAAAGTCACATTTGAATCCTTGTTTCTTGGAGGTGTAGATAGACTCGTTCTTCTGATGGAAGAGAAGTTTCCGGAGCTTGGTTTGGTTAGAGAAGATTGTACTGAGATGAGTTGGATTGAATCAGTTCACTACCTTGCTGGTTTTACAAAGAATGAACCTCTTGAAGTTTTGTTGAATAGAACTCATGATGGTGTGTTGTTTTTCAAGGCAAAATCTGATTATGTTAGAGAACCAATTCCTGACATTGGATTTGAAGGGCTATGGCCAATGTTTTATGAAGACGAGGCGAAAAAGGCGGTGTTAATATTCACTCCTTATGGTGGCAGAATGGACGAGATATCGGATTCGGAAATTCCATTTCCACATAGAGCTGGAAACATTTACAAAATTCAGCACTTGGTTTTTTGGCAAGAGGAAGGTGATGAAGTAGAAAAAAGGCACATAAATTGGATGAGAAAACTATATAGTTATATGGAACCTTTTGTTTCAAAGTCTCCAAGAGCTGCATATGTGAATTATAGAGACCTTGACATTGGAGTGAATAACATTAATGGATACACAAGTTATAAGAAAGCTAGTATTTGGGGTTTAAAGTATTTCAACAACAACTTCAAAAGATTGGCAATGGTTAAGACCAAAGTTGATCCTCTAAATTTCTTTAGAAATGAACAAAGCATACCTTCTATGCCTAGTTTTGATAACATAACAACAATGGGTAGTAGTATATTACCTTGTGTGGAAGGGGTGCAATTAGAATTTCCTAGAGCAGTACCCGCCATAATGTAAAATAAGTTACTATGTGGTTTCTATTGTATGTGTATCTAATTTGAGAAATTTGATCTTGATGTTAAGTGTTAACCTCATTTAATAATTTTGTTTACCTAGATACATATTATTTCATATCTGTCTTGGAAGTTTGTTTGTGCTGATTTCCTTAGATGAGTTTGTTGTAACAAATTGAATTTGGATATGGAATTTTTATACAAACCTTGGAAAATGATTTATGGTATATTTTGTATTTAGGAGTTGCTTAAATTTTATGAAATTTCTACAAATGTCCTCGCATCGTTTGGATTTCAAATTCCGGAGGTACCTTATATTATAAGAGAGTTTAAGATCATCTGAAGATGTCCAGAATACATAGAAAATGATGTCTGAATTTAAAATTCGGATGTACCACATATTATAAGAGCTCTTAATTTCATCTGCAACGTCCAGGATGCATAAAGAATGATGTCTGAATTTAAAATTCAGATGTACCATATATTACGCACAGGGACATACCTACTTTAAGAACCATGTAGGCCTATGCCTCACTATAATTGAAACATTTCTTAATACTATACTATAAAGGTACATGCATATTATATTAAATGGGTTGAGATCCTCTCCATTTCTCTAAAGAAATGGAGATGTCAATTACTAAAGTTTTGGATTAAGTCACTGATATAATTGTACATATTTATAGAAATAGATTCAATAAAATTTTGATTTTGATTAAATATTAGTTACAATTATATTTTTGAAATGATTAAAAAAATTATAATTCATTTGTCACAAATTTTTTTAAATTATAAAAGTAATTATTTTTTAAATAACTACATTATGCATTTGATGCGTTTCAAATAAAGTTGAACTCCATTGTATTAAGGATGCAATGAAGAATCCTTTAATCAATAAAAAAACATTAGAGTAATGTTAATCAATGAAATTATCATGTTAAAAATATCCTCCTGCTAGCATTATAATTTTTAATTTATATTTTTTTTAATTAATTTTATATGAGAATAATGTGTTGATTTAAATATTTAATAGGATGATCATTGTTATTTATAAATAGTTATTATATTTTGATTAAAATGATATATATTTAATTATCTATCTTGATTAATACAACTAATTATATAATTAACACAATTAATTCACCTTGATTTTAATATTTTTTAATAAATATTGAGTTATTTCAGAAATGCATGTCCGAAAAATTTCAACAACAAATATTGAGATATTTTAGAAAAGCATCTCCGAAAATACGTAAAAATAATTATGATGCGTTAATATCTTCGGATTCTGAAGACAAAAAATAAATTACACCAGAGACCCTAAGAAAATATAGAGATGGCTTTAAGATATTCCCAACATTTCTTCATCTGCAAATAATATAGTTGTTGAATCAAACATCATGTGAATGTATATCGGTGGATCACGCTAAGTATATAAATATAAAATTGCTCTAAAGAAGCATAGCTTATAAATATGAGTACCGATAAATGAATTAAAGAAGCATAGCTTATAAATAAGACTACCAATAAATGAATTTTGTCTCACTTATCCAACAGAAAAAAGTCATTTTTATTATATATAGTGTAAAGGGTGTATAATTAAATATCCATCCATACCCATATCACGAAACCACATGGTGATTATGCCAAAAACAAAAGACAAAATGACAAAGCATATGTAATTTCCAACATTCTTCAATAACATCAAATATCATAGGCAAAATTTGCCGAAGACGCATTTCATTCCTAAAAGAATAAATTGACAAAGCCCAAATTTAATGCTTTTAATTAGATTACCTTTAGTGAAGGGAAGTTATAAGTTTTTAAGATAATAAGTTAACATGGTTCTTACACGGATAGTACATAAATTGAACTTATAAACATGATTTAGTTATTATATGAAATTTCACTGCAACTTTTGATTTTTGAAAGAGTGGCAGTCCTGTAATAAATTTGCAACTTCTCAATCCTGAGAACCTTTCAGGGCAATCAAATTTTTGCCGAAGATTTTCATACAATCAAATGTTTACATAAGTGAAATTCACATTATAATGTGCAAAAGCAATAAGACTATAGGAGGAAGGTAAGGAATGTACATGTACATGAAAGACAAATTACAACAAATAAAAATGCCCATCTTTTGATTTTTCTTTCTTCTTGAGAATGAAAAACCCTTCAAATAGTTATTTAAGCCACCACTAATGGCTATGCTGAATTTTCTGAACTAATATATACCTAAGAAACTTGCCCCTTTCCAACCTCCTGCGCATGATCATCAACTTCCTTCCATTGTTGCATGTGCTTCCCTACGCCTGCGCCTCCTGCCTGAACGGTTCAACAGAACTCTGCCACCACCCTGCCGGCGAAGCCGACTAACCAGGGATACACCATCATCATTGCCTTCATTGTAGCTTCCATCATCATTGTCGTCATCCGAGACATCCAGTATGACACCCAGCTCATTGTCCTCGTTCTGATCGGCTAACCTGTTAGGGGCCAGCTCAGGCCTCAGACGTCTACTTATGCTGTTAATATCATTCCCCTGCCGAACTGCGTGTAACAGGAGGAAGAAATTCATAGCCTCCATACCCATCTGAAATCTACCATTTCTATCTCCATTACCCGCTGCAAGAGCACCCTCTTCGTCATCTGAATCGAAGTCATTATTATGGCGACCTTCTATAACATAATCTCCAAAAACCACTGCCCCGGGCATGGCTGATGTCACTGTGCTGATAACATCTTCACGTTCACGCTCCCACTCAAGCCATCTCCATTTTTGCTCATCATCAGGATCTACTGTCCGTGGACGTGCCAAAGGATGTTCTGCCCGCACATGCTTCTTCAACTCCTTATAGCTCCCGACAAACGAGCAGTCTTCCTGCATGCAGCTTCTTTGCTTTTCGTTGAGATAGTCACGCACAGGTTCCACAACGGTCCAACCTTTAACCTGACCCCTACATAAGGGGCAAGCAAGTTCAGTAACTTCATTCTTCTCATCAGTTAAGTTCAAATCATGGCGCACAAATGGACTGCCCAGGACGTTCTGTCCATTACGTGCTGAAATTACTTTGGTGTAAGCTTTCTTGTACTGATCAAGGCAGTTGGAATGACGAAGGCTAGTTCCGCACATATAGGGACGGCAGCCCTTGTCATGAGAAGAACAGAGAAGAAGAACGGCATTGTGTGGATATTCCATGCACACAGAACATGTTACATCTTCACACTCTTTCTTATCCAATGCTTTAGAGCATTTCTTTTGGCACATTTCCTCACAGATACCCCTTTTGCATCGAGCCAGTGGGTATGGAGTCAGCCTGTACTGACGCGAAGCAACCCTGTATCGTCCTCTGCTTCCTTTTGCCATTTTCGAAACACAAACAGAACCTGAAGTTTAAACCACAAAACAGTTAAAAGAATACTCTGATTTCAGGGATCTAAATGTCATGCAGTGGAACTACCATCACATTAACATATCTGTTTTATGTAAACTAGAAGAATTCAGAGACTAACTTACAAATTATATAAAATAAAATAACATATAACTCTATTGGCAAATGTTAAATAAATTATTTTAAAAAAATATCATGATGCTTGTATGTGATGAGAAACTTAATTTACTCATCCTCCACAAAAAATAGGGTGCAGACAAAACAGGAATTTAATTTCCTACAAAAGCAAAACAAAGGATGTACAGAAAAACATCAATTCTTTGTCAAGGAAAAACATCATTTTTTAGCATTCTGCAAACATATATTTATTAATATTTCAGCAGTGAAACATAATGGTCCAACCTTCAATAAACTGTTTTCAAGCATGTAACTTGCTCGCTCACTCCAAAAGATGTCTCTTATCTTTCGAGAATTCAATTCCTTATAAAAAGTGACCTGACACTCAGTCAGTCTCATAGTTGTCCAAACTACTCAAACAATTTTACTTCAGAATCAGAAGTTTATCACGCCAGAGCACTCTGATATTTCTATGAATCTACTGACAGACGAATTTAATCAGCGCCTGTAAACTACATACGGAGGAAAATATTCAGACTCAAAGGCTTTCCTACTAGACAGAGACGGGCAGATGGATCATGTGTACAGAAAGGACATTAAATACAAATCCATCTTAATAGTTTGGCAGGCTAATAGTTTTCTTTGATCTTCTTTTACTTAAAGCTACGGCACCATAGTCTATCTAAGGTAACTCCTTACTGATGATTACCTTCCCCATATACGTTCATGTTCAAGCCACATAAGGCGAGATACTTTAAATTTTTCCACACTAGGTGTATCTCTAACCAGTGTTATAAAATATCCGCCATGGCGGCGCTATGGTGGATATACATGGCAGTTTTGGGGCTCACTGCAATGTAAATATATGTCAATATTGCGGGCTTTTCCATCATAATCCGCTATAACAGAGCTGCAAAGCAGCCAGCATGGTAGGATTTTGGCTCCCCGCCATGGATTGCTATCCGCCATTGACAATATTGTCTCCAACTATCACTCTAATCTTATATTCCTAATTTATCTAGTTTAGTGTGGCTACTTATCTTCTGTAACATACTTGTCTTCAACAACCTACAGACACTACATATTTATCAAATTATCAGAAATCTCAGACCTAAAAAGGGTATTTCTTCAATTATGATATGAAAAACAACCTAAATAGAGTAAACAAGAGTCCCCCATCAAAGAATCTAAAAAGAGGTTTTCTCACTTGGGATTAAAAAATGTTTTTTTTAATTAAGTAAGCTAGCACTTGCAGGAAAGTGCCCTGATCTCACCATAATCTTTGAATCTTTCATCAAATGCTTTCAAAATGGTACCCAAAATGTCCAATTTATCCATTTTCTGGATAGATCATTTGCCATGTTGGCAGATAGGAGATTTGCTGACTTACCTAGAGGCTTCTAGCTTTTTGTTTCTTTCCTTTTCCTTTTATGTTTGGGGCTAGGCCCCTTTATTCACAAAAAAAACAAAACGGTTATTACAATTTACAATGTAGAAAGAAATGATTGATATAGAAATTTACGGACTTGTTCATATGATTCTCAATCTATATATACAAAAACAATCTATAAATTCCAATCTAAAATGAATCATTCAACTCTTCCATTTATCCACCTATAATGATTATTTTAAAAAGTGCTGACAATAAATGCATAGATGTATATATCAAATGCAACATCTGATGCATTACACGTAGGTTGTGCGATAGAAAAAAATACATAGCTAAAAAAAAGTTAATATTCAAGCAATCACATGTAACCTTGAAACTCGTTATAAATTTGTCGTTATAAAAATTGTTCAGTTCTTCATATCCACAAGGGACTACACAGATGAGACAAATGCTCCTCACAAGGAAAGAAAAACATATTATATTGTCCTTTGAGACCAATGCTTACTTTCATAACATTACACAGGCAGGATGTCTAAAAGGTGGATAGACAGACTAAATAATTTGTGCTCCGCCAATCAATGTAGATCAGGTCAAGCATTAACTAACATGAAAGACCTCAGTTCTTGGAAGCAATCAAGTCAAAAGATGTTCGACATAGAGTACTACATCAAAATGAAGTAATAAATTAAAAGTATGATTGCAACTCAATACTATACCTAGGACAAACTGTTATTTATTCAGAGAGAATTAAAGTAAGAGATTTGAATTCCTCTTAGAAGAACACAGGGAGAATTGCATACGCCTAATCACTTTAAGTCACAGATGCAAGCATAATAGCAAACCACATTTCATTTGCTTATTTTTGAAGTATTGTTACACTTAAAAAACAACTCAGAGGCTCATGGGTGCATGATACCACAGGTTATAACTGCCAGGATAATAACCCATATAAGATGATACATCAATGACTCTTATACATTTTGACAGTCTAAACTACAAATTTTGGTCTAGTACCTAACAACAGAAGCCAGATCGCTTATACAAAAATTTATAGCCAGATCTACTAAACAGATGCATTATAATATTACCAAATTCATCTAAGCAAAACTTCTCTAACCACAAAAATGAGTTCATAACATCTAATCTATCAACATCTTAAAAGAGAATATAACAAGTTCTATACGAGAAGGTAAAAAACAAACTAGTTGTGTATCAAACCAACACAATAAAGATATAATATTTACAAAATGAAAACACACATTTTGCTTACAATTGAATTCGAATAAACAACACCGCAATTTTGTTTGTATAACTCGTGCAGGACACAAAATGAAAACAGATACTATACCAATACCAACAAGTGAACATCCAGAAGATCAATGCAATGCAAAGAAAACACTAACAGAAAGAAAAAGGAAAAAGCTCGAATTAGCCCCATTCTACCAACAAAGAAGCCTCATTTTCTAATTGCTGTAAACAAACCATGTTATAAACCCATTCATCAAACAATTACAAGGATAAGAAAAAGAAAAAAAAACTCACCAGCTAGCAAATAGAGTTATGAATAAATCCAACAATTTAGTTGGAGAAACCACTGCGCATCTGTCAATAAATAACCACAACAGCGACTATTAGGATAAGATTCATACAAGAAGGTCAAAAGGAAACAACGTGGAGAGACACAACAGCACGCAAAGACAACTAACAAAGTAAGATTCAAACATAATAAATCTATAATATAATATTAACCAGAACATGAACCTAACATAACAAAGACATGTTCATCCATCTATCTTAGATCCAATCAAAAACCTAATATTATATCATATAAATAAAAATCCAATTTTTTAATTAATATTAAATAAAATAAACAAAATCAACGAGAAACAAATGTGGCAAAAGGGAAAGAGATGTAATGATCTTACCAGGTTTAAGAAAATGTGAAAAATGGAAGAAAACGAAGAGAATTTAAGAAAGAGAGAAAGAAAAAAAAGAGAAAGAGAGGAATAAGGTTCTGTTGTAGGAAAAAGGATCGAAAGTAAAGGCGATGGAATCGAGAGGGAAATTGAGAGGGAGAGGAAATGAAAGGAAAAAGGGTATGAGGGTGTGTGGGTGTGAAGGTGGGTGTTAGTGTTTCTCTCTCTTAAATTCTAATCTGCTTCTGGAGAGAGAAAGTGAAACCATACACTCACCATGTTCGAGTCATTTGTACGCTACAATCTTCCCATGTTCTCCCACAATTAACTGTTTGTTCTCACGCGCTTATGAAGCGAGTCTCAAACACGCTCCACGCTCTTTAACATACCCTGATGACGTGGCATGGAGTGCGCCTTCGGTTTCAGTTTCACGTGCTCGTTTTTTGAAACCTACGAATCCATCGAGCATATTCTATTCTATCGTTGGCTTTAAATGGATTTAATTTTTATTATTAATTTAATTAAAATGTTGAGAAAAAAAATGAATTTTTATTAAATATACCACTTCTTATAAAAAAAATAAAAATAAAGAAGAGCACCTCACGGAACTCTCGCAGAGGTGTCATCGTGGTGTTAAATGGAGTCATGATATAGTAACGTATAAGCATAAAATGACAACCTGTTTTTTTTTTTTCTTTAGTTACGAATGAGTTTTCATTTTTTTGGTGCTATGTCCAATTGAGTTTTTAGAATAAAAAGATAGTCTAAACCTTAAGTAATGTTTGATTAAGAATGAGTGAAGGTTTTAAGGATGAAGTGTGTACCTTTTATTATGGGTTCATCAGTGTGTTTAGTAGGAGGAGGGATCCTATGGGCAAGGAAGCAACGTTTTAATTAATGGACTAAAATAAATTAAGAAAATAGCAATCAACATTTTGTAACATATTTTAATATTAATGGCGTGAGATGATTAAGGTAATAATCTTTCTATGTATTTAATTAAAGTAAAAAAAAATTCACACGGTTGATAATCTCTTTATTCCTAAATAAATATGAATTTAGTTAGAGCTATGCAATTGTTACACCAATTTGATACACCGTAGACCATATACACCGTATAGGTATAATTATTATAGCATTGGACAAATCTAAAGTACATAAAAAAATTATTAAAAAATTTGATAAGTATATATTTGGTGTATAAAATATGGTGTAGGTGTACAATTGGGTGTACAAGTAGCATTTCTCTTAATAATCACTCTATTCGTAGGGTATAGGGTTAATGATTTTATTTAATATAAATGGCGTGAGATGATTAAGGTAAAAAAAATTCACACTGTGCTTTAATCATAAATTATTATATGCATTTAACTTTTTATTTAATTATATCAAATTATATATAAAGTATCATATTTATAAATAGGGATATATTTATAAATAGGGATGACAATTTCGCCTATTACTAGTTGATACTCACAAAAATACCCATAATAAATAAGGTTAAAATTTAACAAAAATGGATACGGACACGGGTTCTATCTATGAATAGTTGTGATTAGAGCTGTCAAAATGGGTTATCCGATCTTAAACGGACCAGTCCTGACAGATCCTAAATTTTCTTATGTTTGGGCCAAAAAAGACACGGTTTAATATGGGCTCTAGAATTACTATGTGAGTCCGACCCTAGATGAATTTCGGGCTATCCGGTCCTAAACGGGTTTTTTATTTAAAAATTTTAAAATAAATTTTTTTTATAATATTTACTATAAATAAGATTAAAAATTATATTATTTTAAACATAATACATTCTTAAGTTCTATATTATCTCTTATAAGTATTATAATGTGTGTTTTTAATATAATATATGTCTAAATTGCAGTGTTTTAAAAACCGGACAGGATCGGATGATCGGACCGGTCGAACCGGGAACCACTCTGGTTCAATAACTGGATCGGAAATGTCATTGAACCGGTGTGAACCGGTGTAAACCGCTAAAACTGGGAAAACCGACGGTTTTTGTGAATCGGCGGTTTAAATGCATTTTTGTATTTTTTTATTTTAAAAAATTAAAACTTTAATTAAAAATTAAAATAAATAAAATAAAAAAGAAAAAAATTGTTGCAGATGCGGTTGATTTTGTTACCTATGATTTTGATATTGAAGAAGGAGATCCCAACATTGAAACAATTTTTTTTATTGAAATTAAATTTAGTACACAATGGAATTATTTTGTTATAAATTATTCAATTAAATTATGTTGCGATTAAACTTTTGTTTGCAATTATATTTTATAATTATTACTATTTTATTGTGTGTGATACTTATGTTGTAAATTTGAATTTAAATTATGAACTTGTAAATTTTTTTATAATATGATGTTCTCAAAAAAATTTAAGTGCTAGTTATATTTTGTAGAGACTGGATCATCTGGTTCGACAGATTTTATACCTATATAATTTTGTTATAGCAACCGGTCTATTCAACCGAGTTATCCGGTTTAACCCGGTTTAGTCATGTGGTTCGATCAGTGACCCAGTGGTTCGATCAATAAATCAGTGACCCAGTACCCTCACCGGTTTGATGTCCGGTCCGATTTTTAAAACATTGTTAAATTGTATAAAATAATAGTCAAATATTTAATTAAAAAAAACTAATATAATACATAAAAAAATATTTATTATATATTATTGATATATAATATTTAAAAGAGAAATATTGAATAGAATAAATATAAAATTTAGTGAGGTGAAAAAAATCAGTGTGCTATTTTGAAATAAGACAATATAAATATTAATATATATTTTTAAAATTAATAATTATGCGGTCTAATAGGCTACGCACGATTCATATGAGATAGTTCTAACGAGTAGCAAATTTTTCAGAGCTGAAATAAAAAAAAAGTTTTGAAAAATATGGACTCTAATTTTATGACTCAGGCCCTATGAGTTTTGGCGGATCGATTCATGAGTTAGCTTGACAGTTTTAGTTGGGAGTGTGTAAATTTTTTTTACATTGATACATACTAATTAATTTCAATAAATATTATATTTAAAAAAATTATATGTGTTAATAGAAGTGTCCATTTTAGTTTTCAATACTATTATTTTTAAATTATAATCATATCTTTTAAATAAGGGTTTTGCTAACTAGTGTCGTCATGACACTTTTAAGGATACTAAATAAGGAAAATATTTTTTATAATAGTCAATATTTTAATTCTCAATGCATTTTTAATGCATTGATTACACGCATTTTTAAAATAATTTATCATTTCAATTACTTAAAAATTGCATTAAGGGCGCTGATTAGCATTTCTCTTTAAATAAGTATCAATATTAGTTTTTATTTTGTATTTTTAATAATTAAAAAACAATGATAATTAGTAGAGATAATTTAATGAAATTACTAATCTTATTTTATTTGTCATATTTTTTAATTCTTGTGAAATGGTCCTTTTCTTTTACTCTGTATAAATTGGTAAATATATTTATTTTATGAGGGAAAGAATATTATTTAAAGTCTATTTCGATTATGGTTGAAAGCTAACTATTGAATAGATATAATTATATGAGCATTTGATCTCATTTGTTGGAAATGATACTTGATGTTGATGGATATATCGGATTAGATAGTCCAATTTATAAATTGGTCATATCTCTCTATTCACAAGCACGTTCAAGTTTTCTCTAACTTTCTCCAAATATATTTTATCCTTACACGTATTTTAGGAAAAACAAATAAGATGAGAGAAGCCAATTTGTATCAACATACTACTTTAGTTTCATAGTCAAATACAATACGTTTGCTGTGCATAAGGTATAGTAGGCATGATAAGATAATAAATTACATATATCTTATATATAAATCCAAGGTTGTTATGATGGCAACCCTAGCCACATGTCATCATGATAGCAATTCTTGGTAAAACCCTAATACTTCTATTTACTATTTTGTCCCTACAATTAAAATAAATAATAATAATAAATATAATAATAATAATTATTATTATTATTATTATTATAATATAATATTGATTCACCATTAATAATAATAATAACATAAATAATAAATAATAATATAATATTTAGCTAAAAGCTATCTAAAAATCAAACTTAAATTTGAGTTTAAAATTTATATATATATATATATATATATATATATATATATATATATATATATATATATATATATATATATATATATATATATATATATATATATATATATATATATATATATATATATATATATATATATATATATATGGAACAAATATTAATCATTGGATTTATCAAGAGAGGGAAATTAATAGCCACATTAATGTATTAACATTCTCTCTCTTGATGAATCAAATGATTTATATTTGTTTCTCTCATCTCTCATTGTAAAATACTCTCACTAGATATGTTTTATATATATATATATATATATATATATATATATATATATATATATATATATATATATATATATATGAGAATTTTTATCTATTCAATTTAAAAAGTTGGGTAAGATTACCTTCAATATAAAATGCTTTAAAAAGTTATATAAATATGCAAATGCAAGCAACCGCGCATCGCGCGGGTCACAAACTAGTAATAGTAAAAAGATAGATAATATTTTTTCGTAGGTTTTCTTTTATTTTCGGAAAGGGAGGGATTAAGTCCAAAAAAAATAGACAAAATACAAACGGTTCTATGAGCGTTAATCCTTAATATATTATGGAGGAGAAAAACTAAAACTTTTTTTTATAGCGAGAAAAACTAAAACTTCAATTGAACGTTTGTCGTAAAACATCAAATTATGGTTGTGACCTGTACTCAAGTTTTTCATATCGTCTACACAGCAATTCGCTTTTTGATACACATGATTGATGTTGATTTCCCAATTTCTATTGATCTGATGTTTGATAAGTTGGATTCGTCTTCAACCAACTCCAAGACTTGGTCCATGAGAATTAATTGCCTTTGTGACCAACAAGCTATCCGTCTACACCTCAAGTCTTTGATATTCTTTATCAAACGCGGATTTCAGCCATTTGAACATACCTTAAAGTTCAACTATGGTGCCACACCTCAAGTCTTCAATATCCTTTATCAAACGCAAATTTGAGCCCTTTGAGCATACCCCGAAGTTCATCTACGGTAGCATTGCAAGAACCAATGTTCTTTGAAAAACCTCGAAGCCAACTCTTGCACTATCACAAAGCAACTCTCTGCAGCCTACTTTGCCATTTTCTTTTGCAGTCTCATCTATACTAAAAAGAATCAATCAGACTAGGGAGGTTTCCAATTAATTTGGGACACAATCATCTTTCTTGTTGTGACTCGTTGCTAAAGACTGGGGCTGAAAATTATACTAAGTAAATCTACTTCTTATGTCACTAGTTAAATCAACTAGCATCACAAACTCTTCATCATGAGCACTTTTGTTTCTCTAGTACCCCAAGGAATGACAAGTGATGACCCATAAGTCTTTCCGCTTTTCTTGCTCACCATGTTCATAACGGTTGTAAAGATTCTTGTGGATCCAGCCCTACTATAACAACAAAAATTCCCCTAACAGGTGTCTCTAACTAGAGAACACCATACAGTTTTAGCAATTTCGCAATCACGAATGATGTGCGTTACTGACTCAATAAAGTCAAGACAGTCTTTATAGTAGGGATTAGACAAGTTTATTTTACTAAGTATGAGCTTTGTGATGTGATTATCATATTTGACCAGCCAGATAAAGGCTCTAACTCTCTCAAGACTTTTTATACAACAAATGCTCTTTCAGTCCTTGTCATAGTCATCAATCTTGTTATTCTTTAGAAACGCCTCGTCAGCACTAGCAATTGGATCTATTAAGACAAAATTCATTTAATCCATCCACCAAATATTTCATCCAATCAATCCACCACATATAAATTAAGTTAATGGATTTGATTCAATCCATCCATTTATATACATAAATGAATCTAATCCATTCAACATATTTTAAAGGTCCAATAAATTATTTTAAATTTATTATATTTATTTAGAAAAATACAAAATAATTTTGAAATCATTAAAGTCAATAGATAATACATGACATTTTTTAAAAATAAGTATATTAAAAATATATATTTTCAAAAATAAAATAAAAAATCAATTTTTTTGAAAAGAAATTGTTTTTGCAAAAAAAAATCATAAATACAAAAATCAACTTTTTTGAAAATAAAAAAATTCCAAAAAAATACAAATTTTTGAAAAATAAAAAAATTGATTTTATTTGTAAATAAAAAAATTAAAATTTAAAAAAAAAAAATCAATTTTTCCAAAAATAAAATAAAAATCTATTTTTTTCTTAAATAAAAAAAAAATTTCATTTCGAAAATATAAAAATCGATTTTTTGGTAAATTAAAAAATCGATTTTTCCAAATTTTAAAATGAAATTGAAAAAATTGATTTTTCCTAAAAATTAAAAAAAAAAAGACAATTGTTTTTCAAATTTAAAATAACAATTTTTTCCCGAATATTTAAAACTCATTTTTTTCAAAATAAAAAAAATTCAATTATAAAAATCTTTAATATTTTTAAAATTTTATTTTTTTCATAAAACTAAAAAAACGATTTCTATTTCTTTCTTTTTTGGGAAAAAGGAGGGCTTTCGCCCAAAAAGGAAACCACAACACTCTTCCTAAAGGAGGGCTTTCGCTCAAAAAGGAGGTACCAATAGATCTACAAAATCTTTCAGAATATAATTGGGACAATCTAAATATACTTTGTTTAATTGATATGTTGTTGCCCCTATCTTCGCAAGCCCATCCGCACAAGCATTATCCTCTCTATAGATGTGGATCCCCTTGAAATCCACCATTTTACTTCACAATTTTTTGACCTCCAGGTTGTCAGTTTGAATCTTCGGCTTCAAATGACCTTTATCATGAGCATACTTGATACCCTCCCAAAGCTCCTTAAAGCTCCGCTGTTAACACAGAGTAATTGCCAAGATTCTTTGCAAAACCCATCACCCAAAGCTTAGAGCTATTTTTGATAAGGCCCTCCCACACCCAGTACCACCAATATGAAGTAAGGCACCATCATAAATAATTCAAGGTAACCCAATCTACTACCGGTGGAAACCATTTGATGTGGATATCCTTCATTTGCTTTATCATCCCTTTTTGTGCAACAAGAAGCTTTCGTTATAAATCTTAACTTGGCTAATGATGAAGCTTGTCAAATTGTCATGCATAATAAATTTCTTATTGTGATGGCAAGTATATGAAAAAATTATAAATGACATTTAAAAAAACAATGATAAATTGAAATTAATTTTTGGGATGGATTGATATACATCCAATAAAAAGATGTTAATAGATGGATTGGATGAAATTTATCCTTAATAGATGAATTGGATTGAATATTTGTAAGAAAGTTTTAATGGATTGCTAATGGACTAATTGACTGTTTTGATCCATCCATTTTGCCACCCCTTTGAAAAAGCATCATTGTTGTTTCCTCTCCACATGCACACATCTTTTCCATTGTCCATACTTGGAAGATGAATGGCAAGAACCTCTTCAGTGATGCATTAAGGGGAAACATTCATAAACAACTTTGTGTTCCAATCATCATTATCTTTGATTAAATGTATAACTTTCTCAAAATATATTTCATACGGAAAAGGAGTTCCCACTTCACCAAGCAGAGTTTCTAAAGGCAACCAATGGTTTGTCCACACATTTGTTCTTGTTCCATTGCCAATATCCCATTACGAGAACGTTTGCATAGTAGTCCAATCTTTAGCACCAATCTTCCAAAGGCTAGAATCAGTGTTCTTCATAATAGCGTTATTAAAATTATTACTTTCCAAGTACTTGCCTTTAAAGGAATGGGACAATAATGAATAAAACCCATAAAATTTTTAAAAACAAGAATAATATAAAGAGAGATCAAGGTACGGGGGTTGGTTATGCGAGGGGAGGATATTAGCATCCCTCACATCTATAGTACTCCATAAGAACCTTTCGAAAATATGTGTTAACTTTAAAACTGAGTTGTTTGCAAAAAAGATTGTAGAGATGAGAAAAAAATTGTGTTTATTTTGTGTGTCTGGCAAGACATCACATCTTGTGCCAACATCTGCAACCTCAACTCTTAGGGACTTTGAGTTTGCATCACTGCAAGAATTGGACTATTGTTATTCCTTTCTGAAAAAGGTTTTAAAAGAAAAGTGCAAAAAAGCATAAAAATAAAGTTTAATGATGTTTGTATTTTTTAGGTTTCGGAAAGTATTTGAATGTGCTTAAGTATCTTAACATTTATTTGAGAAAAGATTTGATGATCACTTAACAAGTCATTGTTTGTTATGAAATAGTTTAAAATTTTAAAAGAAGAAGGTTTTGAAAAAGGGAGAAGATTTTGAAAATTTAAGAAAGGGAGGAGATTAAGAGGCTATCCTAATGCATAAAGTAAAATATAGGTAAATAAAGGTCTAACCACACAAGAGGCAAGCACTTGACACAAGTCAAAATGAAACTTTCTTTTACATTGGATTGAACCATAAGCAAATTATCAGATAAAACAAGATCATAAGCAGATGAAAAAATCCAAAGCATCAAATGAACTAGGGTCCCTCATATAATTTCCAAGTGTATCAGATGAGCCAATTTGTCTCAGATGAACTATGATGTATCAGATAAAGCTTAAGAATACAAATGTATCTGATGAATCCCAAGTTCAACAGTTAGAATAAGACCAAGATATCATATGAAAGTTCAAGGTCTCATGTCAAATATCCAAAGCATAGGATTAAGAACCTAAGTCTAAGTCCATAAACCAAACCTAAGCAAATGATAGTAACATTAAGTCTTTAAGGGTTTAGATTTTATTAATGTCTTTGAAAAGAAAAAGAAGTACCCAAAGGGCAAAGGGAAAAAGACATAAAATAAATGGCATAAAGATAAATTGACATGAAATATAATGCTCAAAGCTCATTGAGTTAGATTATTCTAGCTTGGCATAAAAATAAATGGCAGTAGCTAAATTGAAATTTAAAGTTTTGGCTGCTATTTACGGTGATTTCCGGTAAACAACCGCTAGTCTTCCAAACTATAATAAATATGATTTGGTTACTCGCAGGATCGACTAGATT
This sequence comes from Vicia villosa, assembly GCF_029867415.1. NCBI lineage: Eukaryota > Viridiplantae > Streptophyta > Magnoliopsida > Fabales > Fabaceae > Vicia > Vicia villosa. The sequence goes on along the minus strand of NC_081184.1, from coordinate 147,796,571 downwards.
GATCCTAGGACACATAGTCAAAAAGATTGTTATCAATGGTCATTCGAACCATAGTCATGATTCGTCTTCGTTAATAAGAATTGTTTCGAATAAAACGAGTAATCCTGACAATCACTTGGTTATACGTAAGTATAATTTCAGTGAAAGGATAAGTAAAATAACATATGAAACGAAAGTATTGTTAAAGCGTAAAGAATCCTAAAATGCAGGAATATTAAATACTTCAAAAGTAAATGACATGAAAGTAAAAATACAGAAATGTAAATGGCAAGAAGTAAATGAAATGCAATAATACTGAAAGATATTTGAAAACGAAAGAGAATACACATGTATTAAAATGGTGGTGTCATACGTACATTTTCTCAGCGAACTCTTTCTCTTAACACTTGATACTTGAGTAATATGTGAGTGATTTGTACAAAATGAACACACAGAATCCTAACATTAAGACTCCTATTTATACTAATTTCGACCTTAACGGCCCTACGCTAATCTAATGCCACGTTTCTCATAAGAACTCCAGGGACGCCATCTGTTATTTAGACAGTTACGAAACCGTCTTCGAATTTCAAATCTTCCCGCCTGAGTCCTTCTTCGACGCATGGCAGTGTATTTAAAAACACTACGAAAACACGCTAAGTAGTAATACTTGAACATATTTCATAAATTTTGTCTAAGTCCTCGAAGACATACACTTCTACTAGCTTCAGTATTCATTATCTTCATAACGAACTTAGAAGTCTTCATTCTCGAAGCATGGCCATCAGGAGCCATTCTTTTATTTTTAAGGGATGGTCATCAGTAACCATCTTTCCTTCGAATTTTTACTTCTTCGAAGAACCAAATTTGTAAAACGAAATCTTCAGCTAACAAATTGCCCCCAATAAATGCCTGTTTCGAAAATCAAGAGAAATAGGCGTTTCTTGCCATCATAAGATTTCGTCTCTTATTGATCTTTGAAAGTTCCAAGATTGCTGACTAACGTCATAATCATTGCTGACCCTGTTTCCAAAACGTCTTGTCATTTTCAAAGATGTCTTCTCATAACTTACATTCCCACGTTTTTGACCTTACTTCTTGATCATTACTCCTACATACTAGGAGTAAAGCTAATTTATTCGACCGCCGTTGGATTAAATCACTAGCCGCCACGTGTCCCTTGGTTTTTACCCAAAAAGATTTAAAAAGGGTTTCCGTTAAACCTTTAAATACTTGGTTTTGCACTTTTATACAACTTTTCATCCCTACTTCTTCATCCTCTTCAAAAGAAAAAAACACTCTCAACCCTTTCAAAAAGCTTACTTTTCCAATCAAAACCTCTCCATGGCTTCATCTTCAAATGTTCTTCAACCTGTTCTGAAGCTCCAAACAACAACGCGGTCTGGGGAACAAGAACACATTCCAAACCCTAATACCGCAGAAGTGCGCGCTATTTACGCTTCCCAGGTAATCATTCCCTTTGAACTTTCTGGAAAACCTCTTGCTTTTATGGGTCCGTTACCAGATGAAAACAATTCATCTATGAACAGATTCTTCCCCGCTTATTACAAAACTAGACCCTTAGTTAGTAAGATTAAGATAGATGAAGATGGTCGTTCCCCCTTAGGAGAATCTGCTAATACTGAAGAAACTTCAACTGTGACCCCTTTGGCTTTGGCGAAAATTAGGTTAAACTATATGACCAACTTTGTAAAAGTGTTTAGGTCAATCCCTTTAGCCAAAGATCCTGATTTGTACTATGCCTGGTTAGAAAAAGTAGAGAGAACGAAAGGATCTTTCTGGAAATCGTTAGGCATATATGATTTGATTCAACTGTCAAAAACAGGTTTAAAATATAACCAACCCATGTTAGTAGCAGCGGTTCACTTTTGGGATGCTTCTCACAACACTTTCCATCTCCCATGTGGGATGGTTACCCCCACTCTCTTTGATATAGCTGCTATTACAAGACTTCGACCAACCGGGGAAACCTTCGATCCCAACGAGATGGATACTGATACTATTGGTTTTAATGAATCAACAGTTACTTACACTGCATTCATCCAGAAGCACCATGACAAAACGCAAGAAGAAGTTTCTGATGAAGAGCATATTGCTTTCTTGGCATTATGGCTCTCACGATGTGCCTTCTGCTCAAGATCCATACAGGTCGCAAAGAGATACCTTTGCATGGCTAATCAGCTACATGCTGGAAAAAAGCTCAACCTAAGCCAGTTACTTTTAGGATCTCTTTATGAAAATCTTAGCGAAGCCTCGAACCTTACCAAAAACTACAAAACTGGCACTCTGCTTTTTGCTGGTCCTTTCTGGCTACTGCAACTGTGGCTTAATGCTACGTTCGAAACTCATCTTCCTTTTCGAGGCAATGTCAACGAAGAAGATAACAAAATTAAGAATCGAACTATAGAAGGAACCAGGTTGGCTTACCTAACTCCAAAAGAAGAAACTGGGAAGCTTCGTGAACATTTTCTAGCATATACAATGATGTTCGCCCAACGCAATCAGTTCGATCCTTCTATGGCTCCGTTCATACACAGAACAATTGGTCCTGAATGGTTTACTCGAAAGTTCCCATCAACATCTCAGGATCAACAAACTGAGTCTATGGAAATTTGGGAGGCCTTTTTGACCCCAAGGTTGTTTTCTCATCGCCTTCGACCATCAAAAGGTCAATGTGTCCTTGTATGCTACCAACCAAATTTGGTTTCGAGACAGTTTGGGTTGGTTCAAGTAAAACCCAAGTGTTTATATGAGAAAAGGAACCGTATGTGTTTCCATACCTTGTACCTGACTGAAGAAGAATGTGAATCAAAAATCAACAAATACGTTGGCGTCACCAATCTTTCTCCTATTCCTTTCGAACCTGCTTTTTATTGTACACCAGACTTTCACCAGTGGTGGACGGATTACTATACTTCTCAAATCTTTGATGCCGATAGTCTTACTCAAGAACTAACTGCAGCTTTTGCTGATGTGCATGAGAATTTTCACAAAGGTACTTCGACTCACATTAAAGAAATCCAAGCTTTTCAAAAATTCTTTGAAACTATCTACAGGCCTGATGATCTTAGTCGGACCGTTCGTGAGGCTGCAGTCATTTTGCGCGAAAAGTTTTCCGCTAAACTGGATAAGTTGAAATTACCCTCGTATGTTCGACCAGAACTACGTTATGAAGTGGCTTTCAAACTTAATCCTCCAAAATTCCCTCCACTGCCAAGTGCGGATTTTGGTGTGGCTCTGAGCCCCCCTTTTCCAAATTGGTTTGTGTGTGGCAACGTTTTAAAAGATCTTCAAGAAAGTACTAAAAAACGTGCTGAACGAGTGGTTCCGACTAAGCATACCTTGGATACTTTCAAAGGACATCTTCATATAGATCTTGAACATGTTCGTGTCTTGACTCCAATACCTGATGGTTTGGATTTAGACAATTTTTCGACTGACTTTTCTTTTCTTTGCTGATATACTGATTTCAGTTTCAACTACAGCTATTGCTCGAAGGAGGAAGATTAAAGAAGCTCCTACCCAAAAGGATTCTGGGGCATCTAAAAGCAACAAACCAAGTGAGAGTGACTCCATTGTTACTGACAAGAAGCCCACGGTACATACCCACTTTATATTCTTAATCTTGTATAATCTGTGAGCAGTACTCATTTTGCTTAATATATATATTTTCCAGAGCTCGAAACCCCCAACAGGTTCGAAACGGAAAGTCTCTTCAACAGTTGTCTCAAATGACAAAGATAAATCTCCTCCTCGTACCAGACAAGGACATAGAAAGAGACAAAAAGCTGTTACCCCTTCAGGAAAAGAGAAAGGGGTAAGTTCCTCCAAAGTTGCTTCTCCTAGCGACAAGGCATCTTCTGAAGAATCTCCTCTGAAAACCGCCAGTAATGCTTTCGTTGTCGAAAGCCATAATTCAAGTCCAGACAATATCCCAACCAAGGTATTTGGGTTTCAACCCACATACTATCTTGTAATTTTAACTAAATGATTAAACCGACATCTTACCTTGTTATTGCAGGATGATGCTGGCACTGCCACTTCAGGTCTTAAGGTTCATGACCTCACTATTAATGTTGATAAACTTCGCGGTAATCGTAACTCTTTCACTTCCGTCGATAAACTCCTCAAAGCCTTATCCTTACGACTAATTCTGGTTTGTTTAACACAGATATCTCTCAAAACAAAACTCATGTTCTCTCACCAGTCTTCGAAGATGCTAGGCCACTCACCACCATATTGCCTAATGAACCAGTCGAAGAAAGCCAATCTACTGACGAATCCCCACCTACTCATCAAGACAAAAATTTGGAAGAAGATCATCCATTCTCAGGCAGCGACAATGTGAATCCACAACCACATGACAACGAAGACACTGCATCGGAACAAGATGCTATGGAGGAAACTTCTAAACCAGAAAAACACAATCCTCAAGAAACTTCAGCCCTAGACACAGAAACCACTCCTGGGACAACTTCGAAGCCTGCCCCTGGGAAGCCTACTCCTTTGGAACTGGAACAGCTTAAGCAAACTGATCCTCTTAGTTTTCTAAAGGCTATTATGAATGTGAATACTTCTTCGCCTTCAGAACTTGATGTCTCTCCAGCTGTCGTTATAAAATCTGGTGACAAGGAAGACATTCCCAACCTCCTTCGACAGATAAAAGAAAAGTTCTTTGGGGTCAATCTCGTGGATGTTCTTAGCCGGGAACCTATTAAGAGTCACAACTTAAATCAACTCTTAAAGAAAGTGGATTTGTTTCAAGTCTCAACAGAAGTTTCAGAGATAATTGTTTTGCTAGGTTCTCTAGTTGAACAACTCCAGGCCAACATTCTTCGAAAGCAAAATTTCGAAAAGGAACTATCTGAGAAAATGGCCTCTCATGACTCTTCATGGAATTCTGCTGTGGATGCAACGAAACAAGGTGAGGCCCTCAAGCTTAAACATTCAGAAAATCAGAAGGCTTTTGATGATTACGAGAAGAACATCAACTCCTGGAAGCAAGAGATAAAGGCCCTCGAAGAAAAGATAAAGGAAGCTGAACATTGTCAGGAAGCCATACAAAAAGCCAACCAACAGGATTTGCTCGAAGTGGTGCAATCAGGGATTAAACATTTCGAAACTGCGCAGAAATTAGTGCCAGAGATTGAAAGATTGAAGAAACACCGGGCGTTACTTGAGCTTCGTATGTCTTCGTGGGAAACTCAATATTTGAAGATCAAAAATAGCCTCCCTGAGGATTTTAACTAGCTGTTTCCAATCCTGTATTTTGTTGCATTTTCGTTTTGTAATCGAACCTTTTGTAGAAACATCTATCTGTATGCTTGACTTCTATTTTCATTCCGTCTATGTTTCTAATATTCGCAAGCACTATCTTTTAGCAAATCTTTCAAGTTCTGCCACAAAAGAATAAAGTTGACGTAAAAATACTATTTCCAAAATTAAAACCATAACTCTGACAATGACGCAGAACATGTTTTCCGAGATCATCATCTCCAGATTTGCAGTGAACAGTCAAATCTAAATTACCTTCTAAGGAGTTGACAATATTCACACGAACTGCATGGATTTCGTGCATTGATAACAACATCAATACACATAGCAATATGACTTTATTCATAAATTGAGACATTTCACCTTGTGATAATCTTTAGGTGTAAGAAATATATGATATTCGAATGATTAACAACATATATTTATAGTGAAAAATATAAAGAGAAACAAATCTTCAGGCGTAAAAAAATGGAAGAGTTTTGAGTAGAAACTAAAATAAGAGTGATTTACCTTATTTGTCGTGCAACAATGATCATGAGAGAGAGAGAGAGACAATATATTTTTATTCTTGATGCCTCGGTTGCATTAATTTCTATAATTTCTCATATATACGAATACCAAGAGAGTCTCTAAGGTTTTCAAACTAGCTTGCATCTAAGGCCTTAGTGAATATATTGTCTAGTTGATTATCAATTGCTACATGCTCGAGGTTTTCAACTTTATCTTCCACAAGTTCCTTGATGAAATGATAGAGAACGTCAATGTGCTTAATTGGTTCTAGTGTGTTATACATGATTTTTTAAAATGTTACTAACACTTAAATTGTCGGAGTACAATGTCATATTCGACAAGTGACCCAAATCACAAAAGGGGTGAATTATGGTATTCAAAATTCAAGATAATTTTAATACTTTATTGGTTAAAATCATATCATTAATTCTTTAGAAGAGTAGTTTGCGGAAGAAGAATGGTTTGAGGAAATTGTTGCTATTAAATAGTGGAAAGTAAAAGATAGAGTTAGAGAGATTACGCCAGAGATTATTCAAGTTTGGCCGAACGTTGGTCTATTCAATTCGTCAAGAGTTCTTCTTGAGATTTTTATTATAAACTTTGACCTTTTGAAGTATATGCCCATTAACCTTTAGTAAAATATGATACCAATGACAGCTTTTACCAAGCTAAACCAAAGAACCATTTCAAGATTTCATAATAATATCAAACATAATCTATCAACATTGTCACACTTTTTAGATTAGTAACATACCTCTGATGTCCAATTGGTACCACATGCATTAGAGTCGAGGTGTCGATCTCATTGAACGCATATGTGCATTATGACTTGATTACTGTTGTTGTGAATTATTATGTACTTGGTGATTGAGTTTATTGATACTACCCCTTTATTGTTTATGTACCACTAACTATATTGATTGTATTTCTCACCCCTTTGCTATTTTATTGTGATACTATGTACTCTTTTGGAGTGCAGATAATCAAGTATAAGGGTAGTTGCCATGTGAGTCGCAGGATGGCGTTGAGTTTGGTATTCTTTCGTTTATCACTTTAAGTTATATTAATTTTGCGTCAGTGTAATATTGTAACATCAGGAGGGATACCATTTTTGTAACACCCCACACATATATGTCTAGAAAAATATGCATGTAATGCTAATAATGGTACATAAAGACAACATAACATAATGTCGCAGAGGAAAAGAAAGTACATCGTCAGTATAAGGTACAAAAGCCGAATGTATCATGGCCAAAATAATACACCGTATAAGCTAGTACATCATCCAAAACATAAAACTAAGATAAGCACGAAATGGAACAAAAGATAAGCATTCATCAAGAAACGCTAAAGGGCTAGTCCATCTTGCCTTTGTCGCGATCTTGCCTCGAACCACCTGAAAAATATAGAATTGGAATGGGATGAGATTACTAAATCTCAGTGAGTCCGCCTATCCTATGGGTCCACTCGGATCTAAAGGGTACATGCATAACAGAACGAATCCTCCATTGATTTGGGGTTGTCCTCACATCCATTACAAATACGGAGCAAACACGTTATTCGTCCACCTTAGGAGTCATCATATCACAAGTAAACAAATAGTATAGAACCATGTATGCAACCCATACCCATGTACGGGGAGTCCAGAAGTACGTTAATACCACCACTAGGTTACAAACACACCCTCGATGGGTTACCTCCCATGCCTCGTCGTCAAGAGACTTGTACAAGCACACTGCAAGAATGGTTAGACGGGTTCGCACAAGCCTATATAGCCGCGGGATGACCTTAGCCTAATTGGCGTCATAGTCCCATTAACCATTTTCACGCACGTGTGTTAACGCCGAGTACAATACGCCATCTTGACACACGGGCCCACTGGGCGAAAGCCTAGTGCTTAGTCTACTTGACTTCACTAGAGGTGAGTTACCTGTTATGTATTAGCCGATAGGGCCTCATAACCCCACCATACCGAGCACGCAAGTGTGTTAACGCCAAGTGAGTAAAATGCCACGCGACCCTCACAAGCACACTGCAACGGTAGCTCAGGTGTGTGCCTCTGTGATCCATGATCAGGGCAGTCCCACGGACGATTCAAGGACTCACGGTCTGAATCGTAACCTAGTACCTGGTCTACTTCGATTCAAGCATACACAGTATGACAAGCGTCAAATCATACAATACAAACAACATCGAGTGTTCAACCGGAACAACGGATAAAAGTAATCATTAATGATTCATCACATGTAATTGTATCACATCTCAATTACGTCATTAGGCATAAGTAAATATTCATGATTAATTGAATTAACGCTTAAAACATGTATCAGGATATTATACAAGGCATACGAGGCTTTCGATTCCGATATGAAACGAAACTGCACTCATTCGGGAAGAAAACACAATTCTGTATCAGACTAGTTCGCTACAGCGAACTTCTGTTCGCTACAGCGAACTCAAACAGAAGCAAACTCTCTCAAATCCAGGTCAGTTCGCTACAGCAAACTCCCAACGAAGCCCCGGTTCGCTACAGCGAATGGTAGCAAGCTCCAGCGAATAAATAAATTCAACTCCCAGGTTTATTCGCTACACAGTTCGCTACAGCGAATGAAAGTTCGCTACAGCGAATGAAAGTTCGCTACAACGAACTCTACTAAACTCAGAAAAATCAGCAACGCATTTGGGGTCCCCAAGCCCCAAATCTTCACATGCAATCCTCTTTAATCGAATAATGATATATAGCAACAATATGTAAATGAATTATTACTATCTATAGAGTCTAACACATGCATAAAATGAGGATCAAAAGCATTTACTCACAAACCCTTAATCCCTAAGGTTGGCATAAACCCCAAAATGTTTCCCAAAGTCACTAACTAAAGACTCACCTAGATGAATATGATGAAGCTGAAGCAGAGATGAGGACGAAAATCAGAGCTTGAGGTTGATCTTGGTTCATGCAAAGCTTGAAGATGATGATGTCTCCCTCCTCTTCTCCTTCTATTCCACGCTTCTCTCTCTTCCACTTCTATTTCACAAATTCTGATTTTGGCCAAGTAAAAGGGTGAGGGACCAAACAAGTTTTAAGTCTAATTAAGTGGTGCTAAGACCATAATGCCCCTTCTCTATTACTAATTGACTCATTAATCCAAAAGCAAGCCAATTATAGTAATATGTGTAAACTCGGTTTTTTGAGGCGAGCTGACTCCTTCTCTTTTTTTTTTGATTTTTTTTTTGAATTTTGCAAGAGTCGCCACCGACTTTTATTTTGTCCAATATTTAGGAAAGGCATAAAAGAACAGAAAAAAGACCTTTTGACAGATTTTGGGTTCGGGGGGTTGGTTATACAAAGGGAAGGTTTTAAGCACCCTTTGTATCCATGGTTATCCATGGGCTCTTAATTGCTTAGCTCACTTTTTAAATGCTTTATTGATTTGAAAATAGAAGAAGTGAAGATGACGGAAACATAAACAATGCGTCCAAATGGACAAAGAAAAAATAGCGGAAGCATAAATAATATGTCCAAATGGACAAAGAGAAAATAGCGGAAACATAAATAATATGTCCAAATGGACAAAGAGAAAATAGCGGAAACATAAATAATATGTCCAAATGGACAAAGAGAAATAGCGGAAACATAAATAATATGTCCAAGTGGACAAAGAAAAATAGCGGAAACATAAATAATATGTCCAAATGGACAAAGAAAAATAGCAGAAATATAAATAATACGTCCAAATGGACAAAGAAAAAATAGCAGAAATATAAATAATATGTCCAAATGGACAAAGAAAAAATAGCAGAAATATAAATAATATGTCCAAATGGACAAAGAAAAAAAAAAAGCAGAAATATAAATAATATGTCCAAATGGACAAAGAAAAAATGACAGAAACATAAATAATATGTCCAAATGGACAAAGAAAAAATAACAGAAATATAAATAATATGTCCAAGTGGACAAAGAAAAAATAACAGAAATATAAATAATATGTCCAAATGGACAAAGAAAAAATAACAGAAACATAAATAATATGTCCAAATGGACAAAGAAAAAAATAACAGAAACATAAATAATAAATAATAAAATAAAGCATAAAGCAAGAAATATAAAGAACAATATAATAAAATGCGGAAATTAAAGTCAATTGTTAGTATGTTAGCACGTGAATCATCTTGAAGCTAGTCAAGTATATTCACGATGTTAGTGAAGATCGATGGTGAGTGAATGATGATCTCGGATTTAAAGTTAATGAAAATTTATCAGAAGCTTGATAGAATCATAGCGACTACACGATAAATTTCCAAAAAGTCTTAAATCAACTGCATACAATCTCTGCCATATTTGATCTTTTATTCTGATTCGGGACAAAGGAAAAAGATAAGAAATAATATCAAATAATATACAAAAATAAATATAAAACAAATTAAACTTAACTCATTCTTTTTGTGATTTTTTTTGGAATTGATTTTAAGTTAATTAACAAGCTAATTAAACAAATAATTATACAAATAATTAAACTTAACAAGAAAAGTAAATCTAGTTATGTATAAAATTAGTATATGATATATAAACCTAATTTAACAAAATAAAATATTTTTTTTCGAATTTTTTGATAGGTTAGAAATAATTAAAAAAAGCAAATATATACATAATTACTAATTAATTAAGCAAAATAAATTAACTATGAATAAAAATAAAATATTTTTATGTCAAATATTAGATTATAAAAATATAAACCTAAATCTAAAAGGAAAATATTTTTGGAGTTTTTTGATTGGTTGAAAATAATTAAAAAGCAATATTTACATAATTACTAATTAATTAAGCAAAATAAATTAATTATGAAAAGAAATAAAATATTTTTATGTTAAAAATTAAATAAACATTTTATCAACTTAAAACTAAAATTAAAACATTTTTTTTTGAGAAATTGAAAATATGCATAAATATGGAGTTTTTAATTCATGAACTCCTAACACTACTACATATTAAAAATTACATTGTACTTACTCTATGATGTCCCAAGAGTGGAATAGAGTGATTGAAATTGATTGAAAGTGGCTATTTGAATGAGCCTTGATTTTTACAAGTTTATTGAAACTTTTGGAAAATATAAAACTTATGTTATGGCTTTGGTGTTTGTTGTTGTGCTCTCCTCTTGTTCCTCTCCCTTTTTTTTTCCCTCCTTTATGAATGAAGAAATGAAGCTCTATTTATAGGCAAATGATTTGATCTTGAACCCTTGCAAGTTGGAATTTTCATGATTGATTTTGTGGAAAAAATATGATAATGGAATATTTTCAATGAGTGCATTTCTTAACCATGGTTAAAACACTCAAGTGTTATTCTTTCCAATCTCAAATATTATCTTGAAGCCTCTTTGAATTGGTCTTGATTGGCAACCATAAGCATCTTTGATAATATCTTTGAATTATCTCACTTTATTTGAATTTTAAATGAATAAAATTTAATTAAAATGAAATAAAAGTGTCATGAATCATGGATAGGTCGTGGATGCCCTTTAGACATATGGGAATCAAGATTGAATCACAAAAGAATTGGCCTTTTTGAAAAAAAAATCAAATTTTGGTCATTACTTGTTTCATGCATTTTTCCAAAAAAGGTCAACTTCATCAAGGCATATCTCCCTCAATTTTGATCCTATGAAAGTGTTCTTTTACTTTTTGGAAAGCCCAAGATGTCCTCTACAAGCCACTTTGGAAGCGTTTTTGCATTTGGAGAAGTTATTTTGATGATATGGGCTTTGACAAAAAAACTGCTTTTTGTTGACTTTGAAAATGACCTGTAATGTTTTGGCTTATATCTCTTAGGCGGAAGCATTTCTTGACCTTGGTCCCAACATCAAAGTTGTAGGGAATTGAATTTCCTTGAGAATGAGCTTTGGTTGGAATTTTTCTGATAAATTATGAGAGAGTTATGGTCGGTCAAAGTTCGGTTGACTTTTAGGTAAAAAATTCTAATTTTGCAATTTTGAGTTTTGTCGATTTCTAAACTTTTCTTGATGAATTATGATCAACCATTGATCACATGATGAATCTTTTGACAAAATATGGATGTTGACAAAAAATTGCATTTTTGACTGTCTGTTGACTTTTTGGTCAAACTGGTCGTCTGTTGACTGTGCGTCCGAGCGAATCGAAGTTTGAAAATTTGTCTGGTGGTACTTTGAGACATATGGAGATCCATGAAATCCATTTGAGGTCTCAAAAACTCGTTCTCCTGAAAAAAAACAAAAAAACCTAGTTAGGGACTGTTTGTGTAGGAGACAGTTAGGCGTACCTGATTTTTGTGCAATGTTGAGTCTCTGTTGATCACGTGATTATTAGAAGACTTCTAGAAAAAAATCTTGGAAATTTGAAGTGTGAAAAATTGATTTGACCGATGGTACAAACACGGAGAATTGCGCTGATAGCGGGTTTGACTGGTAACTAGCAGTATAATCTGAAACCCGGACTCCGCGCCTGCAAATTTTAATTCTGCACCAACTGCGTCAGCATTATTTATCTGAAAATAAATCTCAAGTAAACAGTGTATGAAGTGATAAACAGTATTTGGCGTTTATGTAAGAATAAATTTAACAGCGAACCAAAATACTGTATAAAAAATTCTAAAAATTGAGTATTCATAAAATCAGGATATTTATGAAATAAAAATCCAAGATTGTATAAAACTCCAAATTTTTAGACAGAAGTCTGTTGACTTCTTTTTTTGAAAAAAAAGAACGCGGGCGAATTTTGGGGTATAACAATAATGATCATAACACTTAGAAAATGATGGGATCTCAGAGGTCAAAAATTGGGGTGCAACAGATGCCCCTATTTAAGTTTCTTCTATCCGGAGACACGATGATTGTAAATCTTCGTTTCGACGTGATTGAAGAGACTTAAATATATATAAAAACACAATTTTTGAACCTGAGATGCAATGTAATGCTTATGATTATGAATGCATATGATTTCCACGAGATGGAAACAGGACACCACAGGGGAGAAGTAAACAGACTCCGTTGGGGAAAAGGTATAAGTCATCGAGGAATAGAATCGGACTTCACAAAAGAAAGAAACAGTCGACAGAAGCTTTCAGGAGTAAAACGTGAAAGGAACTCTGGACAGGAAATCAATAGAGACGTTCAGAAAGAAAAATCTCTGGAACCCATATCAGAAATAATTCAAGAGTAAAACATGAATGAATTTGGAAAGGAGTATAAATTGACAGAGGCATTCAAGAGTAAAACAAGATTGAACATCATCATAGGCAATCAAGACTAAAACATGATTGAATAGTATCAAAAGCAATCAAGAGTAAACCACGATTGGATAACATCATAGGTAATCAAGACTAAAACATGATTGAATAGTATCAAAAGCAATCAAGAGTAAACCATGATTGGATAACATCATAGGCAATCAAGACTAAAACATGATTGAACATCATCAAAGACAATCAAGAGTAAAACATGATTGGACAATATCAAAGGTCATCAAGAGTAAAACATGATTGAACAACATCAAGGGTAAAACATGATGGAAAATAAAGATCAATCAAGAGTAAAGCGTGATTGAATAATATTAAAGGTCAATGCCAAGTAAGTTGGACTTTGATCTCAAGGTAAGATGTTGAAAACAACAAGACTTGTAAAAATATAAATGAGCATGAATTTGTTTCTATGCATGATGTTGAATTTTTTTCTATGCATGATAAATGCTCAATGAAATGTAGTTATTTATGACAACTGAGATTGACTCTTTTGTGAGGCAAGATTGGAGCTTTGATTCCTCAACGCGGGAACTCTAAAAAATCCGCTTGGAAAGAAGATGCTTGAACAAACTTCTGGTCACACTAATAATTGTATCAAACAAATGATCCTTTGAGAAGGACTGATAAATTGTGCTTGGGGATTGCTGAAGAAGATTGCCCCTGATTGAATAATTGTTACAAGTTAACTGATCATGGCTTCAGTTGAACTATGTTGGGGATGAACTGATCATTGATTCAACTCTTGAAATGAATGTTGGGAAGACTTGCCATAGTATACATCTTGAAGAGGATATTCTGATCAACAATCTTGATTAAACATCTGAAAAACAGAATCTTGAAGTAACGTTCCCCTGACAGGATCACTGATCAAGTTTCCCGACTGTTTGAACTTCCCAGAAGATGAGTGCTTACGTGCAAATAAAATGTTCATTCAAGAATGTTAATTTTAATGCAATGCTCAAAACATATTTTTTGAAATCAAAGTTTTAGAATGATGTTATATATGTAAAGATAATGGAATTATTGGTCAAAACACAAAGGTTAAGACAATTAAAGTAAAAGATAAAGCAAAGATATGGTATCAACATAAATGATTGGCAAATCTCTTGGGAGTCAGCTTACGCAACCTTGTTGTAGTATGCTTTCAAAATAGACCTTGCTTCAATTAGGGCTTTTGAAGGTTGTAACGTGGTCAGGTTCACGGTTTAAAAAACAAAAGGTATAAGGCTCAAAAATTTTGTAACCCACCCCATCTTCGTGATGATCTTCAGTCCTAAACTCAGTTAATTCAAAATATGCATTCAGGTTCCAAGAGACTTCTGGAATTTTACCTGTTGTAATGATGATAGTTCACAAGCCAAAAAAAAACTTAGAGATGGCAGTCACTTCTTCCTTTTAATAGTCACAACATTTTGTGGTTCAAGAATTTATTGACTTATCTCTATTTTCTTTCTTTTGATATCCCTAACTTTTGCCTGAACTGTTTATTTTGAACTTACAGTCAGCAGGATGCCTTAATTTTTGCCTAAGTCATTTTTTGATTTTGACTTAGCAGGCTTTTCTTTGATTTTCTTTTTTTGATACTTTTTTTTGAAAGATAGTGACTATCCTGCTTAATGATTATAATGAACCATTATCAGCTTTTGATTGGCATCTCCAGCACTTCTTTGATGTATGCAGAGGAAAGCTTGTGATTGAAACACTTGTTGAAAGGCGTATTGAATGATTCTCTTAAAATAAAATGCACAACCAAATTAACTGGGAACTACCCTGCCCCGGGTTAAAATGTGGGTTATTTCGTATAGAAAGAAACACCAACTTCTAGGCTCAAAGGGGTGAACGAGGGATTATCATCCTTATTTCTCCAGTGTTTGGGAATTGAAACAATGCCTGTACATCATCAGCAAAGTTTTATTTGAAAGCATACAGTTCAACAACTTGGGTATTTCGTTGTCATCATCCTCCCTCCAATCTTTGCATAAAACACAAGTTTGATAGAGAAAACAAAATAGATTTTTTTTTGTAAAAGAAGCATAAACATAGACATAGTAGATGAAAATGAATTCAAACATACGATGCTCATTTCATTAAAATCACCATTCATAAACAAACAAAGTCTATAAGGAAATGCAAACAGTAAAGTAACAAGGCCCAGTGACTAATCAGCAACAAGGATGAGCTGTCCTGTCTTGATACACTGGCTTTAGGGAGATAATTGTCTTTGACCCGTTTTCAGCCATTCTGATTCGGCAAAGGATTAGGGACAACATTGGGACCAACATTCTTAAAAGATAACAACTTTGATCTAACCAACTCTTGAACTCTGGCCTTCAAAGGGAAACATCTTTCTAAATCATGGCCCGCTGCCCCTTGATGGAAAGGACAATGAAGATCAGATCTGAAACCATCAGGGAGAGGGTTTCGAGGAGGAAGAATCAGCTTGATGGTAGACAAACAACTTCGAAGATGGAGACAGACAAGGATAAGTCTCATGGATGACCTGGATGTATGTATGCAAAAGATGCAATTGTTGTTTATATTTTTTTGAGTTTCAAAAAACTTAAGATATTAATTTTCAAACATTCAAGCATTGGATTAAAGCATTGATCAAGTTATCATCAAAATCAATCATCCATTTTGGTGGATTAGAGTTTTCACCCCATCAACACCCAAGATCCATTGAGTTTGATGAAACTTACGATGTTTACAAAGAAAGACCTCTAAGTTCATTGGAAATCAAAGGAAAAGATTTTTATGAATGTATGAATGCATGAATGTATGTATACATGGGTGTATGAATGCCACATATACAGACATGGTAACACAAACATGGTGCACATAAGATAGGTTCAAAAGTTCAACGTCACGAGCATGAGGTTAAAGAACCAAACATGGGATAGTACTAAGGGTTAATCACCTGCACAACATGTTCTACTGATACGTCAGAGTCCACATTCTTCTTTCGGTTATTACCGGCTTGCACAACTGAACTTGTGAGCTAGCAATATTCTCAAGAAAAACTCGTCTGAGTGTGGCTTTCCGCATGACAACTAATCCAAGTCTTCACCTGAATAGTTTCTGCGCCACAACCTAATAAGGCCAGGATGGGTTGGGGTTCTACGGCCAACTCAGCTTCTACAGTTCAATGAAAGCAATAATGTCTTCGCTACGAAACATGCTAAACATATATTACCAACAAGGAACCTCCACTGAGCGGAAGGATTCTCACGTACGCCTGTACATGACTATACCCTCCACCTAATTCTTATGTGTACTTAATCCGGATTAGGATTTGTCCATAATGTATCTCAAGTGACGGAACCACACATATATCCAGAATAGCAAAAAAATAACAAAATAAACAAGTATAAGCAAATATTAAAGAGATCAAAAACTCTAAGGTAACCCCTCTTTTAAAAAGATTTTTCAAATCCCCAGCAGAGTCGTCAGTTTAGTAAACTCGGTTTTTTGAGGCGAACTGACTCCTTCTCTTTTTTTTTGAATTTTTTTTTTATTTTGCAAGAGTCGCCACCGACTTTTATTTTGTCCAATATTTAGGAAAGGCATAAAAGAACAGAAAAAAGACCTTTTGACAGATTTTGGGTTCGGGGGGTTGGTTATACAAAGGGAAGGTTTTAAGCACCCTTTTGTATCCATGGTTATCCATGGGCTCTTAATTGCTTAGCTCACTTTTTAAATGCTTTATTGATTTGAAAATAGAAGAAGTGAAGATGACGGAAACATAAACAATGCGTCCAAATGGACAAAGAAAAAATAGCGGAAGCATAAATAATATGTCCAAATGGACAAAGAGAAAATAGCGGAAACATAAATAATATGTCCAAATGGACAAAGAGAAAATAGCGGAAACATAAATAATATGTCCAAATGGACAAAGAGAAATAGCGGAAACATAAATAATATGTCCAAGTGGACAAAGAAAAATAGCGGAAACATAAATAATATGTCCAAGTGGACAAAGAAAAATAGCAGAAATATAAATAATACGTCCAAATGGACAAAGAAAAAATAGCAGAAATATAAATAATATGTCCAAATGGACAAAGAAAAAATAGCAGAAATATAAATAATATGTCCAAATGGACAAAGAAAAAATAGCAGAAATATAAATAATATGTCCAAATGGACAAAGAAAAAAAAGCAGAAATATAAATAATATGTCCAAATGGACAAAGAAAAAATGACAGAAACATAAATAATATGTCCAAATGGACAAAGAAAAAATAACAGAAATATAAATAATATGTCCAAGTGGACAAAGAAAAAATAACAGAAATATAAATAATATGTCCAAATGGACAAAGAAAAAATAACAGAAACATAAATAATATGTCCAAATGGACAAAGAAAAAAATAACAGAAACATAAATAATAAATAATAAAATAAAGCATAAAGCAAGAAATATAAAGAACAATATAATAAAATGCGGAAATTAAAGTCAATTGTTAGTATGTTAGCACGTGAATCATCTTGAAGCTAGTCAAGTATATTCACGATGTTAGTGAAGATCGATGGTGAGTGAATGATGATCTCGGATTTAAAGTTAATGAAAATTTATCAGAAGCTTGATAGAATCATAGCGACTACACGATAAATTTCCAAAAAGTCTTAAATCAACTGCATACAATCTCTGCCATATTTGATCTTTTATTCTGATTCGGGACAAAGGAAAAAGATAAGAAATAATATCAAATAATATACAAAAATAAATATAAAACAAATTAAACTTAACTCATTCTTTTTGTGATTTTTTTTGGAATTGATTTTAAGTTAATTAACAAGCTAATTAAACAAATAATTATACAAATAATTAAACTTAACAAGAAAAGTAAATCTAGTTATGTATAAAATTAGTATATGATATATAAACCTAATTTAACAAAATAAAATATTTTTTTTCGAATTTTTTGATAGGTTAGAAATAATTAAAAAAAGCAAATATATACATAATTACTAATTAATTAAGCAAAATAAATTAACTATGAATAAAAATAAAATATTTTTATGTCAAATATTAGATTATAAAAATATAAACCTAAATCTAAAAGGAAAATATTTTTGGAGTTTTTTGATTGGTTGAAAATAATTAAAAAGCAATATTTACATAATTACTAATTAATTAAGCAAAATAAATTAATTATAAAAAGAAATAAAATATTTTTATGTTAAAAATTAAATAAACATTTTATCAACTTAAAACTAAAATTAAAACATTTTTTTTTGAGAAATTGAAAATATGCATAAATATGGAGTTTTTAATTCATGAACTCCTAACACTACTACATATTAAAAATTACATTGTACTTACTCTATGATGTCCCAAGAGTGGAATAGAGTGATTGAAATTGATTGAAAGTGGCTATTTGAATGAGCCTTGATTTTTACAAGTTTATTGAAACTTTTGGAAAATATAAAACTTATGTTATGGCTTTGGTGTTTGTTGTTGTGCTCTCCTCTTGTTCCTCTCCCTTTTTTTTTCCCTCCTTTATGAATGAAGAAATGAAGCTCTATTTATAGGCAAATGATTTGATCTTGAACCCTTGCAAGTTGGAATTTTCATGATTGATTTTGTGGAAAAAAATATGATAATGGAATATTTTCAATGAGTGCATTTCTTAACCATGGTTAAAACACTCAAGTGTTATTCTTTCCAATCTCAAATATTATCTTGAAGCCTCTTTGAATTGGTCTTGATTGGCAACCATAAGCATCTTTGATAATATCTTTGAATTATCTCACTTTATTTGAATTTTAAATGAATAAAATTTAATTAAAATGAAATAAAAGTGTCATGAATCATGGATAGGTCGTGGATGCCCTTTAGACATATGGGAATCAAGATTGAATCACAAAAGAATTGGCCTTTTTGAAAAAAAAATCAAATTTTGGTCATTACTTGTTTCATGCATTTTTCCAAAAAAGGTCAACTTCATCAAGGCATATCTCCCTCAATTTTGATCCTATGAAAGTGTTCTTTTACTTTTTGGAAAGCCCAAGATGTCCTCTACAAGCCACTTTGGAAGCGTTTTTGCATTTGGAGAAGTTATTTTGATGATATGGGCTTTGACAAAAAAACTGCTTTTTGTTGACTTTGAAAATGACCTGTAATGTTTTGGCTTATATCTCTTAGGCGGAAGCATTTCTTGACCTTGGTCCCAACATCAAAGTTGTAGGGAATTGAATTTCCTTGAGAATGAGCTTTGGTTGGAATTTTTCTGATAAATTATGAGAGAGTTATGGTCGGTCAAAGTTCGGTTGACTTTTAGGTAAAAAATTCTAATTTTGCAATTTTGAGTTTTGTCGATTTCTGAACTTTTTTTGATGAATTATGATCAACCATTGATCACATGATGAATATTTTGACAAAATATGGATGTTGACAAAAAATTGCATTTTTGATTGTCTGTTGACTTTTTGGTCAAACTGGTCGTCTGTTGACTGTGCGTCCGAGCGAATCGAAGTTTGAAAATTTGTCTGGTGGTACTTTGAAACATATGGAGATCCATGAAATTCATTTGAGGTCTCAAAAACTCGTTCTCCTGAAAAAAAAAACAAAAAAAACCTAGTTAGGGACTGTTTGTGTAGGAGACAGTTAGGCGTACCTGATTTTTGTGCAGTGTTGAGTCTCTGTTGATCACGTGATTATCAGAAGACTTCTAGAACAAAATCTTGGAAATTTGAAGTGCGAAAAATTGATTTGACTGATGGTACAAACACGGAGAATTGCGCTGATAGCGGGTTTGACTGGTAACTAGCAGTATAATCTGAAACCCGGACTCCGCGCCTGCAAATTTTAATTCTGCACCAACTGCGTCAGCATTATTTATCTGAAAATAAATCTCAAGTAAACAGTGTATGAAGTGATAAACAGTATTTGGCGTTTATGTAAGAATAAATTTAACAGCGAACCAAAATACTGTATAAAAAATTCTAAAAATTGAGTATTCATAAAATCAGGATATTTATGAAATAAAAATCCAAGATTGTATAAAACTCCAAATTTTTAGACAGAAGTCTGTTGACTTCTTTTTTTGAAAAAAAAGAACGCGGGCGAATTTTGGGGTATAACAATAATGATCATAACACTTAGAAAATGATGGGATCTCAGAGGTCAAAAATTGGGGTGCAACAATATGTACTATACTTATCCAATATTTGTACAAGAGGAACTAATAACAATTATTGAATTAAGTATGATATCGGGCATTACATTCTCCCCCCTTAATTAGAATTCGTCCTCGAATTCGAACTTACCAGAACAAGTGAGGGTAGGATTCCCGCATCTCTGACTCAAGCTCCCACGTAGCTTCCTCAGGACGCGTCTCATCCCACAACACTTTCACGAGGGGTATCTCCGTATTCCTTAGAGACTTGCTAGCATGCTCCAAGATACGGCAAGGTTATGGATCATAAGAAATATCTGGTTCCACTGCAACAGAATCCGGAAGGATAAGATGGAAAACATCAGACACAGATCTTTGGAGCTGAGATACATGGAACACGTCATGTAACTCGGATGGTGAGGGTGGCAATGCTAAATGATAGGCCACTTCTCCTATTCGACTCGCAATCTGATAGGGTCCCACATATCTTGGACTGAGTTTACGCGTTTTGAACGGCCCTCCCAATCTCAACCTCAGGGTGACCTTCAAATACACGTGATCTCCAACTTCAAATTCCAAAGGTCTCCTTCGTTTGTCCGTATAATTCTTCTGTCGATCTTGGGCTTTCTTGAGATTATCTCGAATCACTTTGACTTTCTCGGTGGTCTCTTGTATAATCTCTAGTCCAAGAGTACTCTTCTCTCCTACTTTAGCCCAACATACAGGAGATCGACACTTCCTCCCATATAGGGCCTCATAGGGAGCCATGCCTAAACTAGCATGATAACTATTGTTATATGCGAACTCTATCAAAGGAAAATGATCCTTCCAACACCCACCTTCCTCTAGAATACAAGCTCTCAACATATCTTCAATCGTCTGGATTGTCCTCTCCATCTGACCGTCAGATTGTGGATGATTAGATGTACTCATATCCAGTCTAGTCCCCAATTCCTTGTGAAACATCTTCCAAAATCTCGAAGTGAACTTTGGATCTTGGTCGGACACTATACTAGATGGTACACCATGTAACCGCACAATCTCCTCTATGAAAAGTCTTGCAAGATGAATCACCTTGTGAGTCGTCTTTACAGGCAAAAAGTGAGCAGACTTAGTTAACCTGTCCACTATTACCCATATAGAATCGTATCCACATCGGGTACGAGGTAATCCCACAATGAAATCCATCGAGATACTATCCCACTT
This sequence comes from Vicia villosa, assembly GCF_029867415.1. Lineage (NCBI taxonomy): Eukaryota > Viridiplantae > Streptophyta > Magnoliopsida > Fabales > Fabaceae > Vicia > Vicia villosa. The sequence continues at coordinate 147,775,174 of NC_081184.1, read as the reverse complement.
CCAAACTAGTATCTCTAACGGTTGCAACATTCCTCCTGGTCTCTGGTGTTCAATCTTAACCTGTTGACAAATGGAACACCGTGCTACATACTATGCAATTTCCTTCTTCATTCCTGGCCACCAAAAATATTTCTTCAAATCTTGATACATTTTGGTCGATCCAGGATGAATAGAAAATCTACTCTTGTGGGCTTCATCAAGAATCAGATGCTTCAATTCTGAATTATCTGGCATGCACATCCTCTGCTTAAACAAAATAATTCCATCAGGGGCTCAAACAAAATCCGACATGTTCTCACTTGCTTGCAATTGTTCATCATACTCTTGTGCCACCCGAATTCTTTCTCTCAACTCATTCTGGATACTCAAGTTACTAATCAGTACACCATTGGGTGCCCACTCAAACTGAAGATTAAGGTTTCGAAACTTCTCCAATAACTCGTATTCCAACATCATCAGTTCCGCAACTCGTATATCTTTTCTACTCAAAGCATCTGCTACTTTATTAGCCTTTCATGGATGGTATTTTAACTCAAAGTCATAATCTTTAAGATATTCCATCCACCTCTTTTGTCGCATGTTCAATTCCTTTTGATCAAAAAGGTACTTCAGGCCTTTGACATCTATCACACTTATTAACCAATTCATGAGCATCCTTAAAAAGAGAGAGCCAGAAATAACCTTATTGAAGAACTTTGGCAGCAGTTATGGTTCCTCCAAAATATCCTATATATGGTGCTTTATGACAGGCATACAAGATCTTACGTGCCTCTGGTTGATCCATACATCCTCTAAGTAGTGATCGGTCACCATTTCTACTTAATTTCGTCATACATTCGGCATAAGATCGCCATTCTTGGTAACACTTTGTGGTTGTTTTTAAGTGTTTTTCTTTAATTCATCTAATTCTAGTTATTTTATGAGCAATGTATTTTTATGTCGTTTTCATTGTCAATTAGGTGCTTTTGATCTCGTTTGGTAATGGTTTCAGGTTAGATTCAGAGTGATGGAAGATCGCGTGGCCAAAAGATGTGAAGAAAGAAGCAAAAAGCAAGGAAAAAGCATATGGGCAGAGGCGGACACGGTCTGACCGTGCCACCTGACACGGCCGTGTCAGGCCTCAAGAAGAATTTATCTCCCAGACCAGAAGCGAACACGGTCTGCCCGTGTCAAGGGACACGGCCGTGTCAGCGGTGCGGGCAGGATTTCTAAATTTGTGGTTCTTCCAATTTTTAAAGTCCGGGGGCAGTTTGGGCATTGTGGCTGAAATCTGAAAACCTAGAGGGATTAAAAGAAGCTTGAGAGACAAGGGGAAAGGACTTTTTGATCGTACGAAAGAATTCCAGAAGAGAGCAAGATAGCGTTATCAAGGTTGTGGAAGACGAAGAGATTCAACGGTGGAAACCATTGAAGATCAGAGTTCTCCTACTCTTTTGTAAATGTCTAAACTTTCTGATTTTGGTTTCTTGAATATTATGAGAGGCTAAACCCCCCAATGCCAGGGGGTGTCCCTGATTTGAATTGTAATGACTTTTGAATTCCGTATTTCTTCAATCAAGTATTAGTTTTATGCAATTTGATTGTTTAATGTTTTTATGCCTTCTTTGTCGGAAAAACAAAGATTGATCTACGGTTAACAATTTGTAGGACTACGGTTGTTAAGGTTTTTAAACAATTTGATCTAGTAGTTATCACCTAGGACTAGGGATATCGAAAGGTTATTTGAACATTCTTGATTATTTACATCTTTGGTTTGCAAACCTTTGTTTCTAAGGACTTAGGCAATAGGATTGCAAACCAAAAGGCTTTCCACTAAGGACTTAGGGAAACACCCTTAAGAACAAATAGTTGCAGTCTATGAACTTGTTGAAGAGATCTTTTTACAGAGTCATTATAAGGAAGATTAAACACCTACCCTGGCATTACCTCAAATTACATCTAAAAAGTCAAACTTTTATTTCAGCTTATTTTTATTATTTCTGTTATTTAAATTTACTTATTGCATTATAACAAAACACCAATTTGCTCTTTTGTTTAATTGACTTAAATTACTTGTGTTTCCTACGCAATCCTCGTGATCGATACTTGGGGTAAAACCCATTATTACTACATCGGTGAAAATAGTACACTTGCTATTTTTCCGATCAAGTTTTTGGCGCCGTTGCCGGGGATTGCCAAAATATAAGTTTTATTTTAGTCAATTAAAATTTTATTGCTCTGCAATTAAAATTCTTTTTGCTGAAATTTTTATTTGCTTATTTTAACTTTATTTTTTTTTTTTTTTACTTATCTACTAATCGATTTCTAATCTTGTATGCGAGGTAAGGCCTCAGCTGAACTTCTTTTTAACGCAGAACCAGAAAGACTATTGAGAGCACGACTCCGAGAAGTCAAGCGAAAAAGACTGGCATCGAAAGAAGACTCCCCTGTAGTTTCAGAATCAGAAGAAGAAGAAGTAATATCTATTCAGTCCGAGCAGTCAGATTCTGAGCCTAAAACTATGGCAGCTGATCCACCTCCTCCAGAGAGACTTTTGGGTGATTATGGAAGAGCCAATGCACCGCTTGGAAGAATGACCATTGTAAACCAACCGGTCAATGTTGCACACTTCCAACTTCATCCTTCAACTATCCGACAGTTGGAGAGCAAGCCGTTTGCAGGACGAATCAATGAAGATGCAAATAAGCATCTACAAAGATTCCTCACCACAACAACGTCATTAAAGATTGAAGGTCATTCTAAAGAAGCTAAGAGACTTGTAATGTTTCCTTTTACCTTATCTGAAGATGCGGAAGAGTGGTTTTACTCACTTCCAGCTGGAAGCATCACAACATGGCAACAGATGGAAACCGCTTTCTTGAACGAATACTTCCCCGCATCAGTTTTCATCCGGAAAAGATATGATATTGTAAACTTCAAGCAGAAAGAAGGGGAATCGTTGGGGGATGCATACAAAAGGTTCAAGAGATGTTTGGTTGCATGTCCTACTCATAATATGGACCCAACCGAGCAAATGCAGACTTTCGTAAATGGTCTCCGAATTAAGACAAAACAGCTTATTGATACGGCTGCCGGTGGCTCAACTAATTTTTCAACAGCCACGGGTATCAAGAAGATCATAGAAGCTATTGCTGCTAATGAGCACATCGAGTTATATGACCGTGCAATGAGCCAACCTGAAGGTAAAATTGATTTGAAGCTTGCTGATTAGGTAGTTAAAATGGAAGACCAAATTGCAGCTGAAGTAGAAAGAAGACTGAAGAAGATGAATCTTAGTGAACAAAAGGTAGCACAAGTTGAACCAGCGAACTCATTTGTATGTGAAATATGTAGTGGACCACATTTTGCTATGCATTGTGTGGCAACGCAGGAACAGGTGGAACAGATTCATATGTTGAGGCAAAATAATCCTTACGCCAATACTTATAATCCGGGTTGGAAAAATCATCCTAATTTCGCATGGAAGGACCAACAAGGAAACTTTCAAAAGCAAGGATCAACCCAATTTCAAACTCCAGCGCAATCACAACAACACAGACCTCCACAACAACAACTTCCATATCAACAACAATTCCAACATCATCCTCAACAATTTCAACAACAGGTACCAAAGAAAGAAGATTGGGAGATCGCTCTTGAAAAAGTGGCAACCCAAAACTCTCAGTTTCAAGAAGAGACAAGAGCCAACCTCAGGAACACCACGGCTTCAATAAAAAATCTTGAAGTTCAAATGGGTCAAATAGCACAACATCTCACTCTACAGGCACAAGGAAACTTTCCGAACGAAACTGTGAAAGATCAAAAGAATCTAGAGAAGATCAATGCTGTTACAACAAGGAGTAAAAAGGTGTTAGAATCGGAAAAAGAAAAAGAAGAGATAGATGACCCTATGGTGATAGAGGTAGATTTGGAAATAAGAGAGAACCCAAGAGAGCCAGAAGTGGTGATACCACCGGTTAAACCAGCTGAAGAAAAAATTAAAAAAGGTGCTGAACCGGAAATTAAACTACCCTTCCCTTCAAGAGTAACAAAGAAGAATTCAAAAGAGAAAGACTTTAAGAAGTTCACTAAATTGTTCAAAAGGTTAGAGGTGAATCTACTTTTTTTTGAAGCACTTGAGCACATGCCTTTGTATAAGAAATTTATGAAGGAGGTGTTGGCGAAAAAGAAATCACTAGGAGGAGAACCAAAAAGTGTAATCGAGAAGTGTGGTATAGTCTCTTCAGCAAGAAAGATCCCAATTAAGAGGAAAGACCCTGGGCCGGTGGCGATACCATGCACTATCAAGAATATAGCATTTAAAAAGGTACTCCTCGATTCTGGTTCTAGTGTGAGTTTAATGCCGTTATCCATTTTCAAAAAGCTTGAATTAGAAAAGATTAATGAAAGTAAGACACAGTTAAGGTTCGCCGATCACACCGTTAAGAAATCCTATGGGGTAGCTGAAGATGTACTAGTGGAAGTTGATAAGTTTGTTTTCCCTGTTGACTTCCACATCATGGACATTCCGGAAGATGAAGAAACTCCTATCCTTCTTTTCAGCAAATCTATCCAGCATCTGGTCAATAATTGGCAGAGGGAAGTGGTGTTTCCTTGGGCTTTGTTCAGCTTTTTGTAATCCAAACAGATTCTCCAGCCTGTAACAGTTATTGTAGGAGTTAATTCATATTTCTCATTACTAACCACAATCATGTCTCCTTTCTTTGGCACACATTGAATTAAGCTTACCCACACACTATATGAGATAGGGTAGTTAATATCATCATCTAACCACTTAATGATCTCCTTTTGACCACTTCTCTCATTAAGAGATTCAATCTTCTTTGGCTTTCAATGTTATTCTTAAAATATTTTATTCTGTATAAATTATTACATTGTTAGCTGAAGATTTCGTTTTACAAATTTGGTTCTTCGAAGAAGTAAAAATTCGAAGGAAAGATGGTTACTGATGACCATCCCTTAAAAATAAAAGAATGGCTCCTGATGGCCATGCTTCGAGAATGAAGACTTCTAAGTTCGTTATGAAGATAATGAATACTGAAGCTAGTAGAAGTGTATGTCTTCGAGGACTTAGACAAAATTTATGAAATATGTTCAAGTATTACTACTTAGCGTGTTTTCGTAGTGTTTTTAAATACACTGCCACGCGTCGAAGAAGGACTCAGGCGGGAAGATTTGAAATTCGAAGACGGTTTCGTAACTGTCTAAATAACAGATGGCGTCCCTGGAGTTCTTATGAGAAACGTGGCATTAGATTAGCGTAGGGCCGTTAAGGTCGAAATTAGTATAAATAGGAGTCTTAATGTTAGGATTCTGTGTGTTCATTTTGTACAAATCACTCACATATTACTCAAGTATCAAGTGTTAAGAGAAAGAGTTCGCTGAGAAAATGTACGTATGACACCACCATTTTAATACATGTGTATTCTCTTTCGTTTTCAAATATCTTTCAGTATTATTGCATTTCATTTACTTCTTGCCATTTACATTTCTGTATTTTTACTTTCATGTCATTTACTTTTGAAGTATTTAATATTCCTACATTTTAAGATTCTTTACGCTTTAACAATACTTTCGTTTCATATGTTATTTTACTTATCCTTTCACTGAAATTATACTTACGTATAACCAAGTGATTGTCAAGATTACTCGTTTTATTCGAAACAATTCTTATTAACAAAGACGAATCATGACTATGGTTCGAATGACCATTGATAACAATCTTTTTGACTATGTGTCCTAGGATCAATCTAGTCGATCCTGCGAGTAACCAAATCATATTTATTATAGTTTGGAAGACTAGCGGTTGTTTACCGGAAATCACCGTAAACAAATTGGCACACCCGGTGGGACAGTGTCAAGCAGATTGTTTTTAATCAATTGTTATATTTTTGTCTAGACAATATCAAGACCTTGTATGAACCTTAGGAACGGTAAGTTAACGAACAGTGCACAACCGATTCCCAAACGAAGGTACAACAAGAAAATGGTCGTTACGACCAGTGCAGGGGTGACCAAGGTCCCCCACAAGGTTCAGGATCAGGAGCGGGAAATTCGACTTCTAGTCAGGGAACACGGGATACACCGGGTCCAAATGGATCGAGACCTACAGATAATTCCCAGGCTATGCCTGAAAATAATACAGGACCTTCAGGGACTATTCCAGTTTCAGTATCGACAACCGCACCTCCATCCACAAGCGCAGAGGAAATACTGTTTTCCTCGACAAATGCTGCAAATAACTTGTTTGGTCAAGGCACGAATTCTACTTTCGAGTGGAGGCCAAATAATCCATACGGAATGCCATATCCATTTGGAACAGGCGTACGAGGGGCAGGGCCCACATATGCCACAACTAACAATGCGACGTTTTCACCGAATGTTGGTTCAGTGGGTCGAAGTGCACACAACACTAGTTTTTCTACCCAGATGCCCCATTTTACCACAAATAACCAAGCAGCATTTCGGCAAGAAATGGATGCAAGCAACCATGATATGTTAGGGGTCTTGGCCAAAGAATTGGCTTCAATTTTGAACCCACTAGCGACAAATATTGCTAATACAAATCGGGATAATGTGGAGACTTTCCAAAAGATATCATCCCAAATGAATCGAATGGCAGATTTCATGGGAGTGCCACAACCAAGAAGGAAAGACAAACAGCCTTCGAATCAAGAAGAGAGGCCCATTTTGGAACGTATACAAGATGTGGTTCCACCATCTAGGACAGCCACTAGAGATGTAGGCCCCTCACGAAGAACAGAGATGACCGAAGGAACTCCAATAATTAACTTAGAGGCTTCAAATCAAAGAACCGTTCCCGTTCGACAGGAAACGGAAGAAGAGAGACCCAGATTAAGGATCGTGGGTAGGGACGAGCATCCAGATGAGATTGTCCAAAGAGTCAGAAGAGAGAATCTGGCTACAGAAAATAACTTAACTGCCATGATAGAAAGGGTTATGGCCAATAATGGCCTTAGTACTGGACTTCGACGTCCAAATTATACATCCCCCATATCAGATTATGTCATGCAGACAGAGTTGCCTAGGGGCACTAAGGTACCCAAATTTACAAAGTTTTCAGGCGAAACTAACGAGTCAACGGTGGAACATATTGCTATATATTTGACAGAAGCAGGGGACTTAGCAGGAAACGAAGATCTAAGGATCAAATATTTCCCTAGTTCGCTAACAAAGAATGCTTTCATTTGGTTCACTACCCTGCCACCAAATTCAATAGATGCATGGGCACACTTAGAAAGGTTGTTCCATGAACAATTCTACATAGGCCAAACTAAGATAAATCTGAAAGAATTGGCCAGTATTAAAAGAAAGTTCACAGAACCAATTGATGATTACTTGAATAGGTTTCGTCTGTTGAAATCAAGGTGTTTTACAACAGTCCCAGAGCATGAGTTAGTCGAAATGGCTGCGGGTGGTCTAGATTATTCAATTAGAAAGAAACTAGATACCCAATACCTTAGGGATATGGCCCAGTTGGCAGATAGGGTTCGACAGGTTGAACGCTTGAAGGCAGAAAAGGTTAGAGCAAATAAAAGTTATAAAAAGGAAAGGGTAGCGTACGTCGAAGCCGAAGACGCTGATGATGAGTCTTTCAATGACTCGTATAACCCTGAAGAAGTCGAAATAGACTTAGCTGAGTTGAAAGAAGCGCCACCTTATGCCTGCAAATTGCTAAACCCTGCAAATGGAAAAAATCCAGTAGAAAACGATAAGAATGATAGGTTCCCTAAGAAAACTTATACATTCGACGTTACCAAGTGTGATGAAATATTTGATTTACTGGTAAAAGATGGCCAAATGATACTGCCTCCAAATTCCAAAATTCCTCCGTTGGAACAACGGAAGAAAAGAGGTTTTTGTAAATATCATGGTTTTCTAGGCCATAAAACTTCACAATGTTTTCTTTTCAGGGATCTAATTCAAAATGCTATGAAAGATGGAAGGTTGAAGTTTGCTGACAAGACCAAGAGTCACATGAAGGTCGATACCAATCCCCTGAACATTGCTGACGCTAGCCTCTGTGAGCTAGAAGATATCAACATGGTGGAGGCATCTGAAGTCGAAGTTGCGGAAACCAAAACAATGTTCAATGGAAAGCAGGCTACTGAGAGCCTAAATAATGATATAGTCTTCAATACTGATGTTGAAGAATCTTCCAAGACAGAGATACCTGAAGGGTCGAAGGGAGAGAACAGTGAGGCCACTGAAGACCTCAGAATGAAACTCCAGAAAATCCAAATCTCTGAAGTTCCTCCAGGAGTTGTTAACATGGTCAGCGCCAGACGTCCAGTGTCTGAATTTGGCGAATTAGAGACATGGCTGACGAGGCAAAATGGGGGCATCGAAGCTCCTCCAAAAGGTGAAAGCCTCAAAGACTACCTTTGGAACTGCCATGAGAGGAATGGTGGAAAACAATGGATGTGTCCAAGGTGTTCGATCATGCTGAATCGAAGGGTCGAAGCTAACTTCGAAAGGGCTCGACGCGAAAGATGGGAACACCCAGGGAGAGAACCAAGTCCCCTACTACAAGTGTACCCAAGGATGGAGGAAAGCTTAGTAGGATTTTTGGTCAGATGCCACAAAGGGAACACTGAAGTTGCACTATGCCCCAGATGTGGGGCAGTCTATGATGAAATGCTGGCAAGATCATTCGAACGTGTGTACTGCTACATGGGTCGAGAAACTCAGGGGTTGCGTCCTAACCTATACGGTTTCGACATATGGACTCCAACGAAGAGGCCTGATAGCCCACACCCCAGAGCTCGAAGGGTAACATTCAAAGTCCCTGCAGATGCACCCAGGGATAGATGGGTGCAAGCTAATGCAAGAAACAACAAATGGCGAAGTTGGGACCAAGGAGGAAGAACTGCAATGGCATATAGGAAGCAATTTCAAAAACCAAATCGAGAGGCGTATCGATTGGAGAATTACAAAGGAAAAAAATCCTATGTCCCGATCCCAGTGGAGAAGGCATCAGAGAATAAAGAAGGCCCAAAGAGAATACAAACCAAGGGAGATTGGAGAGTCTAGTAGCAACCAAGTCCCACACCAGGGGGCAAAGTCAAACAAACCTCCGGTGGAACGCAGGCTATTCGAAGCTGAAAAGATCTTGGACGAAGAAGAAAAGATGCGCTCCAATTCCTGGAAAGAAGAGGATAGAATGACAAATGATTTCGATTCTGATGGAGTGTCGTCTATAACCCTCAATTGCAACATTGTATCCGTACTCCCTCATGAGTTTAATCAGGAGACTGAAGTTGAAGACTGCGAAGAGGCTGATATCGAGGAAATGGCGAAGCACAGGCCTGTGTGTTATTATGTGCTGAATAATGGTGCAGTTGAAGAACAGAACGCTTTCTTCGAAAGGCCTGATGAGGGTATGCGAAATCATTTGAAGCCACTCTATATCAGGGCTAAAATTGAGAATGTTGGCATTAATAAAGTCTTAGTCGATGGGGGAGCAGCGGTGAACCTAATGCCTCAATACATGCTAAAGAGAATTGGTATGTTCGATACTGATATAAGGCCACATAACATGGTCTTATCTAACTACGAAGGCAAGATAGGACAAACATTGGGAGTCGTTCAGGTCAATTTGACAGTGGGCTCAGTCACAAGGCCAACTATGTTCATGGTTATACCAGCAAAAGCAAATTACAACCTTTTGCTTGGTAGAGAATGGATTCATGGGGTGGCAGCTGTGCCCTCGACAATGCATCAAAGGGTAACAATTTGGAGGGAAGATGGAATAGTGGAGAATATCGAAGGAGATCAGAGTTACTATATGGCTGAAGTTAACCAGGTGAATAAAACCAACTTCAATAGGAACCTGGCAAACATAAGTCCTTGTCATGCTGCAGAAGAGATGTATACCCCAAATAAGAATGCATTGTACTATTTAACTTTACACCCAAATGGATTCCAGTGGGATAGAGAGATCATGGATGGTCCAGCAGATACAGCACCATTGGAGAATTATCCAGCAGTACGGCCAACAGGCTGGGACGATGACATTAATAATGTCTGAGTCTTCGTTCTTCGAAAAGATTTCGGCTTACGTGGCCGAGAACAAAAGGAAGGCGGCTCTCGAAGCCGAACTATCAAATGCAAAGATGGACGCAGTTCTAACCAAAAAAGGAGTAACAGAGTTAGAGATACATAGAATTTCGAATTCTCTGAAGACCCGGTTCAAGTCGAAAAGATCGTGAGAGAAGAATCGAGTCAAAGGTTAGATGCAATTTACGACGAAGAACCTTTGGGATTTGAAAAAGACCCAATGGCGTCAAACATAAAGATGTTGGCTCAAGATCCACTTGAAGAAGTAAATCTTGGAGACAAGGATCAAAAAAGAATGACATACATCAGCGCGAAACTAGAACCAGAACTAAAAGCAACGGTCATCAAAATGTTGAAAGAAAACAGAGATTGTTTTGCTTGGGATTATGATGAGATGCCTGGTCTAGGAAGAGACTTGGTCGAATTGAAACTACCAATAAAAGAAGGGAAGAAGCCTGTAAAGCAAACTCCCAGGAGATTCGCGCCAGAGATTCATTCGAAGATTAAAGCAGAGGTCGAAAGGCTTCTACGTTGCAAGTTTATCCAAACTACAAGGTATGTTGAATGGATTGCTAATATAGTACCTGTAATTAAAAAGAATGGTTCATTAAGAGTATGCATAGACTTTCGTGATCTTAATGCAGCCACTCCTAAAGACGAATATCCCATGCCTGTAGCAGAAATGCTAGTAGACTCAGCCGCAGGCTTCGAGTATTTGAGCATGTTGGATGGATATTCTGGATATAATCAGATCTTTATTGCAGAGGATGATGTATCCAAAACAGCATTTCGTTGCCCAGGGGCAATAGGCACTTACGAATGGGTTGTAATGCCTTTTGGTTTAAAAAATGCTGGGGCAACTTATCAAAGAGCAATGAATTCTATATTCCATGACTTTATAGAAACATTCATGCAAGTATATATAGATGACATTGTGGTAAAATCTACCTCGGGTATGAGTCATCTCGATCATTTGAGCCAATCATTCGAAAGAATGAGGAAACATGGCTTGAAGATGAACCCCCTCAAATGTGCTTTCTTTGTGCAGGCAGGTGATTTCTTGGGTTTCGTAGTCCACAAAAAAGGAATAGAAATTAACCAGAACAAGACGAAAGCCATAATGGAAACCAAGTCTCCGTCCACAAAGAAAGAACTACAATCATTATTGGGAAAGATAAATTTCTTAAGGAGATTTATCTCTAATTTGAGTGGACGCACGCAAGCTTTCTCACCTCTACTACGGCTTAAGCAAGGAAAATTTGAATGGCGTGCTGAACATCAAGAAGCTTTCAATTAGATCAAGCAATACTTGACTTGTCCACCAATCTTATCTCCCCCAAATGGGAAGAAGCACATGCGCCTATACATTTCAGCGTCGGATAAAACAATAGGCAGCATGCTGGCGCAAGAAGATGAGAATGGCATCGAAAGAGCCATTTATTACTTAAGTAGAGTACTCAATGATGCAGAGACTAGATATACTGCTATAGAAAAGCTTTGCCTTTGTTTGTATTTCTCTTGTATCAAACTTAAGTATTATATAAAGCCAGTTGATGTCTATGTTTCATCTCATTGTGATGTTATTAAACATATGTTATCCAAGCCAATACTACATAGTCGAATTGGTAAGTGGGCTTTAGCCCTTACTGAATATTCATTAATATTTCAGCCTCTCAAGGCAATGAAAGGTCAAATTGTGTCAGACTTCATTGTCGACCATGCAGTAGTTGAGAGTCATCAACAGTATGTGGGTTTAAAACCCTGGAAGTTATACTTCGATGGTTCAACGCATAGAGAAGGAACTGGAGTTGGAATATTGATAATTTCTCCTGATGGAATTCCAACAAAACTCAAGTATAAAATCGAAGGTCCATTATGCTCCAACAACGAAGCTGAATACGAAGCATTAATTGTTGGACTTGAAGCTTTGTTAGAATTGGGGGCAACCAGAGTCGAAATTAAAGGAGACTCCGAATTGGTCATTAAACAATTGACAAAGGAATACAAGTGCATCAAAGAAAATTTGATCATGTATTTTGTCATAGCAAATAGGCTACTCAAGAAATTCGAATATGTGGAATTAAAACACATATCAAGGATAAATAACCAAGAAGCAAACGACTTGGCACAATTAGCTTCAGGATACAAAGTATCAAAAGAGAAGTTAGAGGAATTGATTGAAGTAAGAGGGAGAGCAATGTCTACTAAACTTTCCCCAAGTGACCTAGAGAATTCACAATTGGGTTATGCCAACAAAGACGAATTCGAGGTATTAAACATAGACTCATTGGCAGATACAGATTGGAGGAGTCCAATAATAAACTATCTAAAAAATCCTTCGACGGATACAGACAGGAAAATCAAGTATAGAGCCCTGTCATATTTCCTGATGGGAAATGAATTGTTCAAGAAAACTCCTGAAGGGGTATTATTGAAATGCTTGGGTGAAGCAGAAGCATATCTGGCCCTATCGAACGTACACAGTGGAGCATGTGGTGCACATCAAGCAGGGCACAAAATGAAATGGCTTTTGTTTCGTTATGGGATGTACTGGCCTTCGATGTTAAAAGATTGCATAGAGTTTGCGAAAGGGTGTCAAGAGTGCCAAGAACATGCAGGTATCCAACACGCTCCAGCAAACGAATTAAGTACAATAGTGAAACCTTGGCCTTTTAGGGGATGGGCATTAGATTTGATTGGAGAAATTCACCCCAAGTCGTCTAAAGGTCAAAGGTACATATTAGTAGGAATAGACTATTTCACGAAATGGGTCGAAGCAATACCACTGGCGAATGTGGATCAAGAGGCCGTGATTGAGTTTATTCAGAAACATATTATATATAGGTTTGGAATCCCAGAAAGTATAACAACTGATCAAGGATCAGTCTTTACTGGACGAAAAATGCAAGACTTTGCCAAAGAAATAGGTTTCAAGTCATTTACTTCTACACCTTACTATGCTCAAGCAAATGGACAAGTTGAAGCAGCAAACAAAATAATAATTGGCCTTATTAAAAAACATGTGGGAAAGAAACCCAAGAATTGGCATAAGACTTTGGACCAAGCACTTTGGGATTGTCGAACATCTCCAAAAGAAGCTACAAACACAACTCCTTTCCAGTTGACGTTTGGACATGATGCAGTACTTCCAATCGAGATATATTTGCAATCAGTAAGGATACAAAGACAAGCAGATATTCCTCCCAGCGTATACTGGGAGTTAATGATGAATGAGTTGGTAGATTTGGATGAGGACAGACTTCGAGCGCTGGAAATGATAAAAAGACAAAAGGAAAGAGTGTCTAGAGCATACAACAAAAAGGTGAAAGGTAAAACATTTATTAATAATGACCTAGTTTGGAAAGTTATTTTACCTATAGATCGAAAGAATCAGGCACTTGGTAAATGGTCCCCACACTGGGAAGGACCCTTTCGAATCTTAAAGGTATTTTCGAACAATGCTTACGAAATTGAAGAGTTGGCAGAAGATCGTAGGATCTTGAGAGTAAACGGGAAATATTTGAAGAGATATAAACCAAGCATGTACGAAGTAAAGATTGCAAAAACGTAGACATTCAGGGTACTACGAAAGCCAAAATGGTCAGGCATGTATCAAAACATATGCGTTGCATTGATCAAAATGGCTTTACAATCAGAATGGGTTGATAAATTAAAGGAAAAGAGTCAAAGAAAACACCAAAATATTTTCATTCAAACACAGAAGTACATGCATTACAAAAAGGATCCAAAGAACATGATCTAGAAACTTCTGAGATTACAAAAAGAAAGCATAAAAACCTAAGGCAAACACTTGCTAATTAATCCTTTGGTCTAAACCCTCCAAGGACAGCACAGGCAAGCTTTCGGCTTCGAACATGTCTATGGATCCAGAATTGCGCATCCTCCTCACTACACCTTTCTTAAGGAAAATGTAAGAGAGGAGTCTCCCATAGGGAAGACAGGTCACAGTCCCTTGACGTGTGACACCTATGGAAACAGCCTTAACAAGTCCTTTGAAAATCATCAAAGGTAAGTTAATCTTCTTCCCTCGAAGACCACAGAGAATAAACTCTAAATCTTCAACCATGATGCTGTTTTCATCAAGCATCCGAGGATGGAAGTTACCCACAAGCATTTGATGCCAGATCCTGATAACCTTGGCACTGAAGGGGTCGTTGTCCATGAGAGTCCTCAACATGAGATGAGTAGTCATGTTGAAGCTGTTATCATCAAAAGTTTCCCCAGAATTATTGCATCTCATTAGGTTGGCAATGGTGGTGGGAGTGATGCTGATATGAGCATGTCGAACCTCAGAAACAATGGTGGTCCTACCTTCAGGATCTATGCGTAGAGACGCAAACATCCAGAAATCTGCCAATATGTTGGGGTAGACAGGACCCTCCAGGATTTCTTCAAAGTAGAAGTCCAGTTCTTGGTTGACAAAGAGGTTTTCGAGGCTGATGAAGTTGTTATCAAGTTCATCTTCAGAAAGTTTGAATTCTTTCTTGATAAGAGCTTTTATGTTGTTGAAAGAAAGAGGTGCAGCCATTTCAGAAAAAGGGTTTGGAGAAAGAAGTTGGTTTTTCTTTTCTGTTGTTAGTATGTGAGAAAGCACAGGAATGAAGAAATGAAAGTAATATTAGACCCTTTATATAGACCTGGGATACTGAAGGTTGGTTTAAAATGTTGATGATTGATTAGACTGCATTTGGTTTTCCAAAAAGAGAGTTAAGGCTTCCGCCGTTTCCCGCCCTTGGAAGTTGAGAAGTAATCATGAAACTGACGCACGCACGTCTCAAATAGACGTTTTGAAGAGAGTGACATCACTGTTTAATAATGATTATGGCTAGAGAAGTGGAAACGTCAAGTCTAAAGGCAAGGATGCTGCGAAGGATGGTCAGGGTCTACATGTTGCATTAAATAAAATCACTGTGGAAAATCTGAAGATATATTCTGGCAGAACTTGAAAGATTTGCTAAAAGATAGTGCTTGCGAATATTAGAAACATAGACGGAATGAAAATAGAAGTCAAGCATACAGATAGATATATTCATATGTTATTTTACTTATCCTTTCACTGAAATTATACTTACGTATAACCAAGTGATTGTCAAGATTACTCGTTTTATTCGAAACAATTCTTATTAACAAAGACGAATCATGACTATGGTTCGAATGACCATTGATAACAATCTTTTTGACTATGTGTCCTAGGATCAATCTAGTCGATCCTGCGAGTAACCAAATCATATTTATTATAGTTTGGAAGACTAGCGGTTGTTTACCGAAAATCACCGTAAACATACATATGATATTTTTTATGACGGAAAGAGTAAGGGTGGAAAAACGGGTCAGGTCCGTCAGGCCGACTTGTTTAATCCATCATTTTTGACGGACTGGGCTGAGATTTTCGGCTCGGTACCTTAAGTAGGCTCGTCCCGCATAATCTGTTTAAAAAAGCGGGTTGGTGCAAGACGAGTTTTGCCCGCGGGCTTTTTATAAAACTTTTTATTTTTTACTTAAAATTAAAACAACTTTAACTATTAAAACAACACTCTTCTCTTAGGACTACGTTGATTGAATTGCATTATAAATTATTATTATACTTGACATATCAAATTATAATTGTAAGACTCTTTCTATAACATTCTAATACATGTGTTGGTTGGAAAATGTTAAAGTAAAAGAACAATTGTGTGACATGAAATCAAGTTGTCAATGCATTAGCTAACATGTTTTTTTAGAAGCATAGGTTGATTTTAAGAAAAGAAAGAATTTGATTAGTAATTAGTTTTTAAATAGGATTAGGATGATATGTAGGGTGCGTTTGATTCGCAAAATATGAAGTACTGGACAGAACAGTACTAGACAGTACAGATCAGTACAAGACAACTTTTTGTATTGTACTGTGTTTGATGGTTACTGGACTGGACAACTGTTTTCTCGATTTTGCTTGATATGTCTATGCACCAAACAAAATAATATAATTTTTAATATAATATTATTTATTGATATATAAATATAATATTTATGAATCAAAATATTAAATGATATGGAGGAAAAAAGATGAAGAAATAGTTTTTCTACTCTACTTTGTTTAATATGTTTATGCAGCAGACAAAATAATATAATTTCTTATATAATATTTTTTATTAATATTTTTGAATCAAAATATTAAATAATGAGAAGAGAAGAAAAATAAAAAATTGAAATTTTTTCTCTACTTTATTTGATATTGTTAATAAACCGAATAAAAACAGTATAATTTTTATTATAACTTTTTTTTATATATAAAATATTAATATTATATTTATGAATTAAAATGTTAAATAATAAGAAAGAGAGTAAAAAAATAATTTTTTGATATTTTTTTGATAATTAGTGCTTGGGACAAAAAGTTGTCCCATGGTTTAGTGGGGGACAAGAAATTATGGTTTTGTCCAGTACCTTGTTATATTTTTTGTCCAGTGCCATGATTAGTTTCTGCATCAAACAGAGTACAAAAAAAGTTGTCCTGTCCAGTACCTTGTTTTTTAGCAAATCAAACGCACCCGTATTGTTTATTTATTTATTTATTTTGATACTTTTTTAATATTTTGCTTGAGTCTATTTTGTAATGTTTTTCTTGTAATAGGTCTTTATTTATTTTATTTTTGAACTGTTTGAACTTAAGACAAGTTGAAGTTCTATTATGCATTGATAAAAAATATCTTTTGTTGGCCTCTTTGGCAATGATTAAATTTTTTGTAAATTATGTAATAAATTAAATTATAAAATAAAAAAATAAAAAAATTGTCAGACCGGCCTGCCAACCCGCCAACTCGTTAGTAAATAGAGTGGACTTAAATTTTAAACTGCTTAAATTTTGAATTCGAACGCCTAAGTTGGTCTGCCCTGTCCCACTTTTGAACGGGCTTAAAAGGGATGAGCCGCCCAATTTGTCACCCTTAAAAAATAGCATTATTTAAAGTCAAAATCGATTATGGTTGAAATTAATTATTGAGCAATAATTAGTTTGCAACAACTACTATAATAAATTGGGTTAGATATATTTATCGGTAATGATACTTGACGGATGTATCGGATAAGATACTCCAATATATAAGTTGGTCATATCTCTCTATTCACATCAACATGTTCAATTTTTCTCTAACTTTCAATGAATATTTTTCATCCTTACGTGTGTTTTAGAAAAAACGAATAAGACCATAGAAGCCAATTTTGTATCAACAAGCTACAATAGCTTTCGGTCAAGAATAGATACATCAACTATCTAAAAATATAATACACATCCAAACTATATAAATTAGAGTCTCAATTTTTTCAATTCCAGAAACTACAAAATTGACAAGTAGTTTTATTTTATAAACTCATTTTTAAACTTCAATTTTTTAACTTTTTTTTTTCTTTTATTCTAATTCAAATTTCCTCTACATTTTTTTCTCACATTTTTTATTTTTATTTTTATCTTTTTATTTTCTCTTTTCCTTTTCTAATTTATTAATTGTTGAAACAAATAATAAAAATGCTACTCGAACTAAAATTAGTTTGTATTGAAAACAATGTTATTAAACTGGTTCTGGAAAAAAAGGCACCGACAATAATTCGGAGATACATACTCAAAATTACAAGAAAATAGTTCAAATATACATCTCCGAACTTATTTCTTAAGAAATTTAATGGCAGTTTAATTTAGTATGGAAGAAAGGTGACTTCGGAGATGTATCTGCGAATTTACTTTAGGAGTGTATTTGGAGATACATCTCCAAACTAAACTTTGTCAAAAATTAGTATTTTGTGCGTTCGAAAATATATCTCTGAATTCACATGTGGACATTTTCGAATTTTCATATGTGCACCCCATATAGCAAGGTGGGATAAGAAATTGCCATATCATAATAAGGAATGTTTGTTGCATCCTTACTAGTTTTCTTAATTAAACCCTATGAGTGCGTTTGTTTTAAGGACTGAAATAACATTTTCAAGAATGTAATATTGTAAATGCAATAAAATGTAATTTTCAAGTTTTTAAAAATGTTTCTCGAATATTTTTTATTCCAAAAAATGTGGTTTACACGTAATCTTTTCTATAGTTATTCTCATAATTAAAGGATGAGAATTCAATATTTCAATGGAAATAAACTTAACTGCCTATGACTTCCCACTTCTACTCATTATTTTTATTTTTATAATTTTTAAATAAAATTAATTTGTAAACATTTCTAGGAACTTTAATTTTTGTCCAAACGCATAAGTGGGAAGATTATTCCTAAAAATAATAATCCAAAGAATGTAATTTTATAACTTGACACAAACACACTCTATAAAATTTACAAATATTTTTTTGCATTATTTGAAGACGTATAAATAAACATATTTGAATATTGTGGATTCTTCAATGAGATGATAATAGTATACATTTATTTGTTGTGTTCCAATTTCCAATTTCGAATTTCAAAATCCTTACAAAATTACATTTAAAATATTAAAACTTTAGAATAAGGAAAACAAAAAGCCACTACGGGTTTTTAATTTCATACATGATTTTTCTTTTTGTATTTTTGAACGGTTTTTTAATTTCTTACATGATTTTGTTTTTTGTGTTTTGGACTTTTTGAATGAATTTGAACTTACATGTAATGTGTTGCGTCCGACTTTCTGTGTATCGTCAGGGACGGACCCAGAAAAATTTTACAGTGGTGGGGAAATTTATTAGTTTATAACATTGAATAATATATTACTATTTATAAATAAATATGATAATTATTTTCTATAATGTTTAATATTTTAAAAATATTAATAACTTTTTATTAATAATTGAATTGAACGTGTACAACACTTTTTGTCTCAACATGTCTAACAGTTCATAGGTCATTCATTTGTTAATACTCTACAAATACACTATCTGATAAAAGTAAGATAAAACCATTGAATCCGTTAGAAGCTTTATAATTATGAAATTGACTATTTTGCAGGCAGAATTTAAAACACAAACTAAATAAAAGAACTATTTAATATGAGTAGAGATCCTCACTATTTTCTAAAAGAAATTAGCGGATACCCGTGCGTACGCACAGGTACCGGTACGGGACGCAAATTTATTTTTAATACATAATAAAAATGAAATGAAAGAAAAATCAAATTGTAAAATAAAAAAAATTGATTAATATATTTTTTATTTAGAAGATAAATTAGTAGTATAGTTGTTACTGTTTATTACAATAATAATTTGTGTCATATATTAAAGTTAGATCAGTAGTAAAGTTGTTTTGTTTATGTACAATAGGATTATTTTTCACCTTAATGTTTTCACATATTTGAAACAAATTATTGATAAATAAATTTGTTATCCAATATTTAGATTAATAGTAAAATTGTTTCCATTTATAATAGTTATAATTTTTTCTATATATAATAGAGAAATGAAAATAAAGTGAGAATGACTTAAAAAACAAAGGGTTAATAAATTATTTTTTATTTATAGAGAGTGGTGATAAAAAAATATTGTAAAAAGGTAGTAGTTTGTTAAAAACATAAATGGAATGTGTAGAAATAGATATAGTAGTTTGTTAAAATATTTTTTTATAAAAGTCAATATTTTAATTTTCAATGTGTTTTCAATGTTTGAATACACGCATTTAAAAAAAATATTATTTTAATCACTTAAAGAGTGCCCTAAACGCACTGGTTAGCATTTCACAAATAATATTATTTATAAAAATAATTTGGGTTAATCAAAGATTGTTTCGTATTTTGACATAATTTATAAAAATATTTGAATCAGTAATATATTTTTTTCCGTATACCAATAAAATTTTGATTCGTAAATTTTTTAATGCGCATAGCATTGTCAAATCAAATGATAAAATATAAGCATAATTTGGGTTAATATTATTATTATTATTATTATTATTATTATTATTATTATTATTATTATTATTATTATAAACATCAACTAAATAATCATTTTATAATTGACATAAATTTTGGTGAAAAAAATTATTAATAAATATATATGTGTTTGATTTAGGTTAGGCAACAACTTTAACTTATCAATTTGCAACTAAAAAGGTGAATTTTTATCACCTGATTCTGTAAACTTTGTTGTCTTGATGACTGCAGCTGAACAACATAAACTGATGTGTAATAGTTTAAAGATTTGACTAAACCAAATTTAGGGGAATTTCTTACCATGACTTCATTTGATTTTAACTCCATAAGAATTCTCAAAAAGATTTATATGATTTGTTTCTTCATCCATTTCTTCTTACAACACATACATAAAATAAAAAACAGAATTGAACATTGAAACATCAGAGTTACCCCTATGTGCTATGATACGCAGTCTTTATTTTTAAAATATAATTAAAATGTTAATAAAAAAAAGCAAAATTATGTTACCAAAATAGATTATAATTTTTATTAGAAAAATATATTTTTAAAATAAAAACATAATAATTTTATCAAAACTGTGTTATAGCAATAATATATATTTCAATTTTTCATATATATTGATTTACTCATAACTTAGACATAAAATAACTTCTTTTTTTTTTTTAAAACAAAAGTATCTTAAAAATGTATTTTTTCTATTTCAATAACTTTTTTAATATCAATTAAACTATGAATATAAATATCTGAGCATCGTTTCTATTTTAATAACTTTTTTTAATATCAATTAAACTATTCCAAAACTTAATTGTTAGTTAAAATAATATGGAGAAACTACATGCTAACTTCAGCTAGTATATCTGTGCATCTTTTCTGTTTTGGTTATTTAGCTATCAAACTATGGATTATATTATATTGACTCTGGTGTGCATGTGCTACTATTAGTACACAGACAAATTCCACATTCTACTCCATTTAATATATGCAAGCCAAGTTCCTCTCAAATTTAGCCATAAAGCAGCAACCATGCACAGTTTAATCAGCACAAACATAATTTGAATTCCAAGATGCTCCATCACAACAGCATATCAAGCAAAACTCTATCACCTCAACAAACCAGGTGCTTCAATATAGAATACCAATCAAACACTTGGTTCTTTCAAACTTATTGTGTAGACCCTCAAGAATGACATTTTAAATACAAACTACAGGTCATAATCATGTTTGTTGGCCAACCCTGTTCCCTCCAATGAATATTACAACTTCTAGAGTTCAAATGATTGAGCTTCTCATTATTTATGCAGCTTATAACATGTTACCTCAAACAATTGAATATATAAAAATTGAAAGTAGGTAAGTGAATTACATTGTAAATTCCATGAAGTGAAGTTAAGATCAAACATCTATAACCTCTGAAAGTTAAGAGAGACAAATAGTAAAGTGAATAATCAATGATGCAGTATTTGATAGTTCTATTCCAACCACAAATATAGATGCTGCTTTCACTGAGTTCCAGTTTTTTGTCACCTTACTACATTTGAACTGTCCAAAAAAAAATAGATCAACACAAAATAATTACAGTAGTTGTTTAGACTGAACATTCAATGGTTTGTCTGGTCAGTTTCAAATGAGGATCATAAGAAACCAATCAGCATTGACGGGACCCGTGATTATTATTCTTCAATCAGAAAAAGCTAATGGCCCTAAAAATGCAGGCTATTTTTCCTCAAATCAAGTACAGCAGTTGACAATTCTTTTTTGAAATATTAGTATAAGAAATATAAGAGATATCAATATTGAAAGATTAGCAAACAATAGTTATTTATGATAAGCAAGTTTAAGAGTTGCAATCAAACCATAAGCATATTATAGACTGTACATTAAAATAGTCATTCCAGATTTCAGTCTCCTCCACAGTCAAGTCAACAAACGGGAACGTAACTTTTATAACAATTTGACAGTTATTCACCATAGCTCACAGAAGCGAACAGACTATGAGACACACTCAACAAACACCATATTTCAAAGGTCTTCTTTTCTTAAAATCGAGTGACTGAGACAGAAAAATAAGAGTTTGCTCGATGAATATACAAATTATGTGTACCTAAACTACATGTTGTACGATTGAATTATACACCATATTCCCTTTATTTTTTTCGTTGATACGATTTTCTCAGTTCGAAGAAATACTACACAATGAGCAAAAGAAGAGGAAAACAAAATAAGGATCGGGTGAAGCTGAGGAAGTGACTGTTGTTTTCTCATTACATAGATAAGTTCAAGAATAAATATCAATTTGACCCAAAGGGTCCTAAAATCTGCATAGGAAATGGCACAATTTTACATACCATAAAAGGACTGACATGCAAAGCTTTGGCCACTAAATCAGAATGCGGATTGAAAATAAAGGTTACTCTTTCAGCCCATGGTGTATTTGTTACCTGCAACAAACAAACAAAATTAGCAGTTTTTCACTATACTCTACTTAATGACAGTATTAATAAAAATGGAATTGGACAGTTTTGATTTAGTACTCCATTAGAGTTCAAATTACATATTCCACATAAAAGTGAAAAACACCAGAGACTGCTTTTCCCTCGAGAAAAATCCTAGAAAGAAAAGAAAGCAGATAAAATGCAGTTGGACACCAAATACCAAAAACTGAAACTCAATTTAAGGTCCAAATCTATAGGATGGCCTTATTATACTACCACGACCTTACTTGGACCGGATCAGTTCTAATTACTCTAAATTTGCCGTTTTGTAGTTACCGCCCTTATCGTTGGTGATTGTCTTATGAATACAAAGAAATTAACAACATTTCAAAGAAGTGGTGATGAATTATTATAAGCTGCACTACAATGCTTGAACTTTTCCTCTGTTATTATCTAATTAGCAGGCTATTCTAACATGTCAGTTCATAAAAGGCATTTAAAATTATCAGTTCAGACCAAGATAACATAAAGCAGAGGTAGTATTATAAGGACCATTGCAGCCCAAGTACATTTCAAGGTCATCATAACCATAACCAAGGTCCTATCCTGGAGATTCAAAACAGTTAGACAATATTCACAAAAAGGATACTAATTCATTACATGAAGGAGCAGAAAAGCCAATGGCAGCAATACATGAAGAAGCAGAAAAGCCAATGGCAACAATACATGAAGGAGCAGAAAAGCCATAACTCCACCATGTGATGACCTTGTTGAGTCATATTCTGAAATCTGGCCACGACTGGACATCAAACATGCTACTGCAGACCGATATTAAGGCACGATTAAGCATTTCTACGTCGTGACTTGCACCTGCACATGTTCACACATACATCAGATCTGCTATGCACAAAAATACATACTAAAGCAATGTAATATTGAAAATTAAGAAGCTGAAACACATAATCTTCAAAAGCAAACAGGGAAGCTAAGTGAGAAACCATGCTACCGAGAGTTGTTTTCAGACTATAACTAAGACTTCGCCATACTTTCAACAAACTGCAGCCAAAGAGTAAAATAAATAAACATCACATAATTGTTTCTTTATAAAGAGGAGTCGACATTTTAAGCATATTTACAACTTCAAAAATGTTATCTCTTGAGCTTACTTCACCTGTATTTTGGGTAATGATGTGCAACACAAAGTTTAACCTGCTCTAAAATATCTTTCACAGCAGAAACCATACCATGTACGCTAAGCTTTGGAATAGCCAACCTAAACCTGTAACTCATTAACAACCACATAAATTGAAAAAACTTCCAAACAAAACAGAGACGATGTTCCGAAGATTACATGTTTTACCTTCAAGATCTAAAACCATTGCTTTTAGCATGTGCGAAGCGACATCTTTTAGGGTTTCGTTACGGATGTCGTAGTTTTGGAGAAGTTGTTGCATCTTGAGAACCATATAGAGGGACCCAATTTCTTCACTTTCAAACCACCAATTTCTTCCTCGAACATCCTCTCTGCAAAAACCTACGAATAACCCATGATTCAAAATCCAAAAAGATTACATTTTTCCTAATGAATATAACAAAACAAAGAAATCTCATGATTCAAAATCTAAAAAATATTGAAGAACCATACTTGAGACAGCATCTTCAGCTACTTTAGCATGTTGTTTTACCAAACCTTCCTTGGTAGTTATCTCTGTGTTTGCTGCTGATAGTTTTTCATTTAATTCCGTGATCTCATCCTCAAGTGTCTCTACCTTTTCTTCATATGTCTTCACTTGATCTTCCAAACCCGTCAAATGTGAATATGATTCTACAGAGATTTGGACATCTTCCGGCTTCTTATAAACATCCTGCTTGCATAAGCAAGAGCAACAGCATAAAAAAAAATAGATTACAAAACATAAACGAACATGATCATATTGTTGAATCAATAAAACCAAGACTATGGAAAATATTAGTCGGGTAGTATTTGGCTCATCTAAAGTGAGAAAATCAATAGTTATCTTAACTACCAATGATTTGTTACGCAAGTGCATATAATATCAACATTGATTTGTTATCAATGGTTGACATCACTCACTTTACTCTCTAAAGTGAGTTGCGCACTTTAAAGCAGACTGATTCAACCAAGTAAAGTTTTCAAACCAACTATCCAAGTTAAAATTCCGCACACGCAGACATGTGAAGATGAGGAGGAGGAGAGAATCAAGTCTAGTGTGCTTCATAATTTGCTAACCAGAAACAGGGGATTACAAAAAGACCATATCAGAAAAACAAAAAACTTGCATATGAAATGTTAACAAAAACACCAGAAATTGTTCGAAACATGAAACTTACACATGCATAACAAAATTAAGCTGAACTTATCAGGCAAATGAAAAATACTTCAATTCAAACCATTCTTATATGCTTATGTAAAATGCCAATAAACACATACCTGATTTTCCTGATTAGAGGCACCAGCAGAATCCAATTCAGCAGCTACTAACAAATAAGCACAGTCTTATCAGATGATTTTTTATTCCAAGGCCACCTTCGGTCCATTTCAAAATCACAAACACCTTGTAGAACAAATCAAAAAAGTCAAAACAGAAAAACAACTTATACTTAATTCCTTTTCACCAATTAACTCATCCAAATTCACACACATGCTATATTAATATTTATTAGTACACAACAGCAGGATAATAATGAATCATCTTCCATATTTTTCAACAGAAATGATTACATGCACTTACAATGGATCGTCGACGTATTAGTATTGTGATTATCACAAAATTATCACATATAACATAACTGTTGCATCTAAAGTCACATATTAGTATTGTGATTATCACAAAATTATCACATTAAACACAAAAACCCTAATCACAAACTGAAAACCCTAAATTTAAACAGATAACCAATTATAAACCTTTATAAACCTTTCAAACAGTGATTTCCCCCGTCCATTTCACTTCACCATAAAGCTTTTCACATTTATCTGCTAGAGAACCTGAAAGTTTAAATAGGAAATCTCAGTAAGATTCACTAATATTACAGAAGTAGTCAAAAGAAGTTGCTCCGTGCATACGCACCACACTCGTCGACGGAAACCGCCAACTACAATCATATCGTTGCTATCCCGTTTCAACCACCACCATCACAACCGTCTCAAGCCCGTTTCCACGGTAAGAACACACCTAAAACCATGGTCGCCACACATATGTTTGCTTTCAACCGTCGAAACACACCTGAAACCAAAAATCGCACCCACACAAATCAAATATCACAGATTTGTAACCGAAAAAATATTGGGATTAGGGTATATCAAATATCACATATTTGAAACTGAAAATTGTTGGTATTAGGGCAAAAATCATACGTTAGAGAAGGATGACAAACAGAAAGAGAAAGAGAAGGAATAGAGAGAAGAGAAATGAATGAGAGATAAGAGGATGGTGGTGAGATACAGAAAGAGAAAGAAGACAGTACTGAAGAGGAAGAAACACGTGAAAAAGGACCATAGAGAGTGATGATTTCAGAGAAATTTGAATTAAAGTAGCTACATTAGTTTGTATGTAACCAAACAACACAAAATGACATCATCAATTTACTCCAAGTTAATTATTAAAGACAAAAAGCAACAACTATATAATTGGAAGTCAATTATATGACATCATTAGTTGAAAAAAGTAAATTTATGACCAAAATTGCCCCCATTTTGGAGAGGTGGCAAAATTAGAAGGAAGGGTATTTGGGTGTTTTCCAGAACCATTTCCCTTCTTATATTATAGATGGACATCTCCATTACTATGCTTTTTATGAATAAAGATGCATTTAATGTCACAATTTCCATAAATATGTACAATTATATCATTGACTTAATCCAAAACTTTAGTAATTAACATCTCCATTTCCTTAGAGAAATGGAGAGGATTTCAACCCGTCGTTGAAGATTAAACACATAATATAATAAATTAATAATGTGTAATGAGAATTTACGAAATTGTTAATTTGTTACTAATTAAGATACGTTTTACTATCATTCTTTTGAGCATATAAAAAAAAGTTTCAAAATTAGAAAAAGTTCTTTAAAAAGAAAAAAAAATTCACATACAAAAGTGTCATGAAAGAAATAATTTCACTTGTACTAAATAATTCTGAATTAAAAATATCAAATTGTTATGAATAATTGTTTCTCAATAATTTTATTTCTTATTTATAACAATTTGTATTTATTATATTGTTTGTCATCTATTGCGGTTATGGATGTTATTAAGAAAGGTGTGTATAATAGCGTTGACGGTTATGCTTTGCTAAGGAAAATTCTTTGGTTGATTGCACTTCATGAAGATGTTCAAGTTAACCACTCTTATCGGGAAGTTAACAAGTGTGCAGATGCGTTGGCCAATGAAGGATGTGTCTTAACTTACAATTTTGTTGATTACACGGTTGTCCCTAGTTTTGTTAGTCGTCTGTTGGAAGATGATAGGATAGAAATTGCCGAGCCTCGGATGATTCCTGGTTAGCTTCTTCCGTCTCTGGGCTTAGGCCTTTTTTTTAACAAAAAAAATAAATAAATAAATTTAACTTTTTAAAGTTACAATCAAAAAATACTTCTTATATATTTTATCCAAAAATTATTCATAATTTTAAATAAATAAAAAAGACAATTATATTTCACTTATGAAACACAAATACTTTAAAATTTCTATCGAATCGTATTCGTATCCGATACATAATGAAGGAGTATCCAATTTTTTTATAAAAAAAAAAATTGATACAGCTACGATGCGCTTCCGATGCGTCTCAGATATGTGACCCAATTTTTTGTAAATTTTATTTTCTTAATGACTCTTCATTTCTTTTTTATTTTTTTAATGGTCATTATATATTCCCTATTTAATTCTTACCTAATCTTTTCACGTTACAAAGATTCCAATAATCTTTTATATCAATTTCCAATATCTCATTTAATTATTTTCATCATTACATACTACTTCCTAATAGGTAATAGCCGTGTAAGTTTTCAATTCCAATAATCTCATATTAAAATAGACTTAATTTCAACTTTAGTATCTTATTTTGTCTCTTTTTCTTGATTTTGATCCCTTTATTTTAATAACCACTATTTTAGTCGCCTTTTTAAGTTTTTTGTGCAATTTTTGTCCCTCTATTTTACCTTTTTATGCAAAATTAGTCTATATTTTGTCCCTTTTTCAACAAAGAAAACTCAAAAGGGGGATCAAAATCGTGATTTTAAAAATGAGGGGGGGGGGGACCAAAATCGAAAAAAAGGTTAAATAGGGGAGCCAAAGTGGCAATTAGGCCTATTTAGTTGCTATTTATACGACTAACATTTTTCAATATTCACCATCTCTCTCTCTCTCTACAAGTTGCAACAGACACTTCTTCCTCTTCTACTACTTTTTTTCTACTTCATACCTTCCCATTTAATAAATAACAGAATGTCAACCACATCTTCCAAATCAAATTCAAAAATTCCAAATAAGTTCCTCTTTGAAAATATTTTACAACATGATCACTGTCCTCTCTGGAGTTATGTCAATATAAAAAACAAGGGTACTAAAGGTTCAGAAGCAGGTGGAAATAAGGTATGGGTATGTGACTTTTGTCAAAAAGATTTTACAAGTTCTTATCTAGAGTAAAAAATCATTTGCTAAGAATTTATGGAAATGAAATTTCGGTGTGTCCTAGTGTAAACGAAGAATATTTGTCTGAGTTACAATCAATTGTAGAATTAGCTAGCAATAGAGTGGAACTTAAACATGTTTCATTACCCACTGAAAAAATGCAAGAGAGTCCTTCTTTGAAGAGGACAAAAAAATAGTCCATTAGAGAAATCTTTTAATTTAAGTGAAAGAGAGACTCTAAGAGCTCTCATAGCTAGAATATTTTATTCTGCTAGATTGCCTTTTAACCTTGCAAGAAATCCTTATTATGTGAATTCTTATTTATTTGCTGCAAATCATAATTTATCTGGTTTCTCCCCTGGATATAATGCATTGAGGACAACTCTCTTACAACAAGAGAAAACACATGTTGAGAGATTGCTTAAGCCCATTAAATCAACTTGGAATTCAAAAGGGGTTAGCATTGTTTCTGATGGATGGACATATTGTCAAACAAGACCTTTACTAAATTTTATGGCCATAAGTGAATGGGGTCTTGTATTCTTGAAAGCTATGGATCCTTCAGGTGAAATTAAAAGTAAACACTACATGGGTGATAGGATGACTGAAGTTATACAAGAAGTAGGAGAAGAAAATGTAATCCAAGTTATTACAGATTATGCTCCTGTATGCAAAGCTACATGAATGATCATTGAAAGTACATGTCTAAAAGTTTTTTGGACTACTTGTGTTGTGCACGCATTAAATCTTGCATTGAAAAACATATGTGCTGCCAAAAATACTGATAGAAATGAGGTAGTATGGAGTGAATGTAATTGGATTACTCAGATTACTGATGATGTTTCTTTTGTTAGAAATTTTATCATGAACCACTCTATGAGAAATGTCATTTTTAAACAAGTATCATATTTTAAATTACTTGATGTTTCTGACACACGTTTTGCATTTGTCATAGTAATATTAAGAAGATTTAAATTCTTGAACTTTGCAATCAATGATTATTAGTGAAGAATGAAATTCTTATAAAGAGGATCACATGGGTAAGGCTCAAGCTACAAAAGAACTTATTTAGAATGATGTTTGATGGGATAAAACTGCATATATTATTGATTTTACAGAGCCTATTTATCAGGGCCGGCCCAAATTATTTAGAGGCCCTGTTCTATTTTGACAATAGGGCCCATAATGAATTAAAATATAAAATATGATTTAAATTGCAAATAATATATAAACTAAGAAAATTATTTAGAATTAT
This sequence comes from Vicia villosa, assembly GCF_029867415.1. Lineage (NCBI taxonomy): Eukaryota > Viridiplantae > Streptophyta > Magnoliopsida > Fabales > Fabaceae > Vicia > Vicia villosa. The sequence goes on along the minus strand of NC_081184.1, from coordinate 147,745,862 downwards.
TGCTAACTCACAACCATAAAACCAATTGAATACAATTTATATTACAAACTTTAATACTCTAATTTATTAATATACACTTTTTAGTATAATACATAAAATATTTCTTGAAAAAAATAGAGATTTTATTAGAAGGTGATACTTAACATGCTAAACTAACCAAAAAATAAATAAATTTTATAAATATTACATTAAGTTAAGTTATTTAAAAATATTTTAAATTTAATAATTTATTTAATCATAATAATTTAATTTAAAATAATGATTTAAGAAATTAAATTTTAATTATATTAATATAAAATAAAATCAACCAACAATACATCTTTAAATATATAATATATTTTTATCAAAAAAAAAAAGAAGAAAAATTGACAAACCATAATATATATATATATATATATATATATATATATATATATATATATATATATATATATATATATATATATATATATATATATATATATATATATATATATATATATATATCATAAAATATTTATAAAAAATTTCAAGAGCTAAATTTGTTTCCATTTCAATTGTATATGTATGGTGTAAGGGTGTGAAGCATGCTTACGAGGCTAGGAACCTCAATAGCTTAATTTTTTGTGAATAAAAATAATAGTATAATTGAATAACAAAGATTGAATGTATCAGTGACTTTCTAATTGCAAAACAGCTCCCTGCTGCTGCGTTACATTGTTAATATTATTCTTAATTCATAAAGTCAATATATATAGTATATATAGCACTAACATGTATACAAATATTTGGAGGCCTCATATATTTGAGGGGCCCTGTGTTGTGCCACTTGTTGCACATGTACAGGGCTGGACCTGCTATTTATAATATGGTTAGAGTTTGTGATATCGATGATTCCACACTTCATTTGGAATATGAAACGTGGGATTCTATGATATATAAGGTGAAGACAACAATATATAGGCATGAAGGGAAATATTTAAATGATACATCAATATCACTATTTTATAATGTTGTTTATTCAATACTAATTGATAGGTGGACTAAGAGTTGTACCCCTCTCCACTGTTTGGCTTACTCTCTAAATCCAAGGTAAAATTAGCCAAAAATTTATTAGATTTTTTATTATTTATTTTTTATCCTTTTATAATTTATAAGTTATGCATTAAAATTTACTTCATTTATAGGTACTATAGTGATGAATGGCTCCGTGAGGATCCAAATAGAGTTTCTCCACATGAGGATGTAGAGATATTTACACAAAAGAATAACTGTTTTCGAAAATTGTTTACAACGGTCGAGGATAGAAAAAAGGTTAAAATTGAATATGCTAATTGTTCATCAAAATCAAATGGTTTTGATTCTTTTGATTCTATTGAAGATAGATGGGTATTCGACCCCAAATCTTGGTGGGTTATGCATGGTTCTCCCGCTCCTCTTCTTCAAAAGCTTGCCTTGTAACTTCTTGTGCAACCTAGCTCTTCATCTTGTTGTGAAATAAATTGGAGTACCTATTCATTCATCCACTCTTTAAAAAGAAACAGGTTGAATCCTAAAAGGCCTGAAGACTTGGTTTATGTGCATATAGATTTGAGGCTTTTGGGTAGGAAATGTGAAGAATACAAAGAAAAGAGTACTAAGATGTGGGACAATGGTGAAGATGCATGGGAAAATTTTGATGGTGTTGGAACTCTTGAAGTTGCATCATTGTCTCTTGATGAGCCAAATTTGAAAGCCGCTCTATTTGCCGATGATGGCGAAGGAGGAGACGACATTGATACTACAACAATATCTTAGATTTAATATTTTTCAGTAATATAGTTATGTATTGAAAGTTCTATTATGAGTTTGGTTTTGTTAGACTATAATTTAGCTAAATATTTTATTTTAATTTTTATATGAGTATCTTAAACGTATCGCATTTTGTATTTTTCAATTAGTAACGTATCGCCGTATCGGATACGTATTGTATCCGATACTCGTATCGTGTACGTGTTTCATTGCATTTCACCATTACAATTCGAAATTTAATTATTGCATTCATTGTTTAATTTCATATCATAAATTTACTTTAATATTTAATTTTCAATTATAAATTTAAGTTATTCTTTATTAATAATAACTTACTTTAATTATATTATAACTATATTATAAATAAATATCTTTTCAAAATAAAATCAAAAAAAAATTTGGGATATTGGTTAATTCAGATATGCATATCCAAAAATCTCTGAAAATAAAATATTGGGATACTTCGAATATGCATATCCAAAAACGCCTGAAACTAAAAATTGGGTGCATACTAAGAGATTCCCTTAATGTTTCACGATGGCCAACAATACTATAAGATCAATCCAATTCAATTACCAATATAGATTTTCATCACGTTTGATTCACCAATTGTTTATTTGTATATAGATAATTGTTCCAGGCTGCACCCAATAAGACCGGCCTAATTCCATTACAGATTCACATATTGAAGTATTGCACTAGAGTAGAGCCACGCCTTCATCTCAACCGTTCATATTCATCAAACAAGAGATTATGTCTCGCCTCGTAACTTTTGGTGGCAATTTCAACTGTCATTCTTATATAAGTGTGGTTTTGCGTCACATCAATGTATTATTCATTCCTACACTTGCAAGTTTCACTTCTTACATTTTACTGATTTGAGCGTTGGAGTGCTATGATTGCAGATACCACTGTCTTTGCTCACCAGAGACATCTATTACTACATCAAAAATCTTGCTACGGTAGTCATCATTAACATACAACACATTTTTTGGTCCACTCTAGAATAGTGATGTTGTTTGCGGGAATCGTCTTTTGATTCTCATGAATTACCTTCATGTTCTCTCAATCTCTTTCGTTGCGCCATCACAAATATTTTATATTAGCCATTAGAGGCAACATAATTGTTTCTCTTATTAAGTTCTGATCACTATTAACCTATCAGAAATCGTTTTCACTAATCATCTTCAAAGGTAGGATCCAAGGCGACTCGATCTACCACGCATCATAACACAATTTTCGTGCTTGAAGTTTGATCGACAACTTAAATGTTTCAAGACACTATCGTGCCAATTCTTACTCTTATAGTATAAGAATCACATTCGTGCTAAGAAGCTTTGATCTTATCACTTCACTAGTTCTAGTACCATGTCAAAGTATGATTCCTTAACCGATCGAAGATACGTCTCTTCAACCTCTGTCATTCAGAAACAATTTCTATTTCATAACAACCTCCTCTTCCACTACCGGTTCAGCCTCCTGAGCTGGACAATCATAAAGTCTTTAACAACTTCAAGCAATGTTGGGAATGCACATTGAATTTTAAAAGAGTCAAAATAACATATACATTAAAATAGTCAATACAACAAAATTTAAAGTATTTCAAATTTTCTTCCATTTCCTTCAGAACCACTTCAAGTTCTACAAGTTCTTGATTTTGTTCCTAAATTATGGTTCTCTGTGTTTCAAGATTATGCAGTTGCTCTTCATTTTGTTTTGTTAAAATTTCCAACTTCCTTTTCTGCTTTATCATAAAATGATTCTTCTCATCTTCCATTTCTTTATATAACTAATCAAGGAAACCACATGTAATTTCAATATAACCTTGTATAAATTCAGAAACCAAATTGACCATGTTACAAAACAAGCTATGTTTTAGAAATATCCATAATGATGAAGGTTTTTAGATTGGTTACCCTAAAGTGTGGACATCCTCAAAATTGGTAATTGATGTTTCCCTTAAAATAATAACAATATTCCCACACCGACAACCGGGTATTATCACAACTTCGAGCTTTAAATATACCTTTGAATTAGAACATATAAAACTCTTGTCTTTGTGTTTACCATATTGCTTCACAATGGAATAACAATGCTCAGAATTCATTTGTATCTTCAATTGAGATTAAAAGATGAAGTGAAGTGTTTTAGCATTTGAGATTATGGCGATTATAGATGGAATTATTTGCCCTAATTTAATTTAGGGTTCACATATATGAAGAAAATCATGGAAACGATGATGGTGATGACAAATATGCCAACTGAGATGCCATGTAGACAATAATAAATTCCATTTATGAAAATTAGACGGTAGGACGTACGTGACACTTAATAATAAATTAAGGGACTACAAGGTTCACATATATGAAGAAAATCATGGAAACGATGATGGTGATGACAAATATGCCAACTGAGATGCCATGTAGACAATAATAAATTCCATTTATGAAAATTAGACGGTAGGACGTACGTGACACTTAATAATAAATTAAGGGACTACAATGGTCGTTTTAAAAGTTAAAGGATCAAACTGGACTTCGAGTGAAAGATAAGAGACAGAAAAAAAAATATTATAACAATATTTTTAATGATTTACTTACTATAATTAAAAATGAATGAATGGAACATAATTTTTTTTGTCACAAAATGTAACCTAACTAGATTTAGTGGGAAAATAGTATTTTAGTTATCTATTTATTAGTTAATAATAGATGAATCAATAGAAAAAGTTTTGACAAAAAAAAAACAAACATTGTAAGATTAGAGTTACATCTTCCTTTATAAACCTTAGTGTCTTTAGACAAATTTGAAACAACTCATTGAAAGAGTAGTTATGAATGAACCATTTTTCCTATCTATGGAGCAATTCCAATTCTCTAGAGTCAGAAAAAGGACACATTCACGTAGTCAATAACAGAATGTTTTGATGGCAAATGGATTTATTTCATCTAGAGAAAATTTGGAGATTTAAGATGTTGGCAGCATGGTTTGGAATGAATTGTGCCAAAAATTATTCTTTTAAGACATTCTAATGATTGATTATTCAGAATATATTTCTTTCAAGATGCATGATCTTGCTCAATCAATAATGCGGAACAAATGTATAATTTTAGAGAATGCAAACATGGCTAATTTGTCAAAAAACACACATCATATTAGTTTTTACTATGCCTTTAAAAAAGTAGAGTCCCTAAGAAAATTATTTCAATTCAAATACTATAGAAAACAAAAACCAGATTACTTCCCCACAAACTGTTCTCTTCAAGTTTTACGCACCTTCTCTTTTCCGTTATAATCACTCTGGGGTTTAGGACACTCAAGTTATTTTATTATGTTTATGTCAGATATGTTGTGGAACATATGGATGATTCTGACCTCTGCGAAAAAAGTTACATTTTTCCATTTTAGTTTTAACAAAAAATTGTCAAGGCTACAATAAAAAAGCAAAAAATCCAAAAGGAAGAAAGAAATCATGACAACAGAAGCTGGCTGGAGCTAGAATTTATGCGGAAGAAACCCCCTAACAATGAGAGTTGTGAACTTGTGACTCCATGTACAAACTGATAATAAGTCGTTGAATTAACCATGTATTAACTTTTCATTTTGGGGTAGGATCAAAACACATTATTTTATTGGATTGCTCAGCATACTTATATAAATGATATACTTGCTTAGATTAATATGGATTATTTTGTGTAGGTATTATGAATGTTTTATGAGCTTTCACATAATTTATAATTTAAAGAAAGTTATATAAAATGATTTTGTCCGCTTAAACACACTTATTCAGCCTTATGAAAATTTAGGACATATAGATGAAGTACGAAAAATATAAATTTCTTTTTGGGGTAGGATCAAATTGACAACACTGATTACCAATTTTTACTATGTGTGTTATACATGATGGTTAATAACCATATTTGGTTCTCTTTTTTTTTTTTTGCTCTTGACCACCGGTATAGTCCACTGGTTTCAATCCCCTCCCGATCACAGTTGCAGGGGATCGAACCGCGGTCCTCCCTACCAAATCTAGCGTCAATCACCACTGAACCAACTAACGATTGGTTACAACCATATTTAGTTCTTACTTTATAAATTTCCAAGTCTAACTTCTATAATTCATTTTACATTTAATTAATCTATCAAATGTTCCTCTTCTAACATATATTAGTAATATACATAATTACTATTTAGATTACATCACACAAAAATGTAAGTTTCCAAGCACTAATACTCTTTAAATATCATTTTATGTTCATATGATTTTTTATCAACACTAATACACCTTCGAATTTGAATCAATAATGTGATTGTAAAAGGAAAGAGAAAACATGATGACATAAAGAACCATCTCGGATCTAAGAAGGAACATAACAAATTCCCCAAAAGGACCAAAAGGCGGCTGCTATGTTTGCGGAAAATCAGGTCACTATGCTCGAGATTGCATGCACAACAAGTGCAAAAACAAAGTTAATGTTGTTCATGTCGATGACGACTTAATTGCTACGGTGAGTGAGATTATGGCAATAAAAGGCAAAGTACAATGGTGGAGGTATGATATGTGTGCTACCGTGAATGTCTCTTATGACACGACAACATTTATAACCTATTCCTAAGTAAATGATGGATAAGAAGTGCAAATGGGAAATGAAGTCAGATCTAGAGTCGTTGGAATGGGATTCGTGAACTCATTTTCACTTCTGAAAAGAAAGTCACTCTTGTCAATGTATTTAATGTCCCCGACATGAATAGGAACTTTGTTAGTGGGGACTTATTGGGAAAATCAGACATTAAGTCTCTATATGAATCGGGCAAACTAATATTGACTCGTAACAATGTATTTGTAAGAAAAGGATACCCCGCTGAGGGAATGATCAAATTTTGTACTACCGACAATATTATTAATGAAATTTTTAATTCTGCTTATATGCTTGAATCTATTTCTTTATGGCATTCTAGATTAGCACATATTGGTATTAGTACTATGAATAAACTAATTAAATTCGTATTAATCTCATGTAATATTTATGATTTTGAAAAATGTGTTAAATAAAAATCGATTAAGAAACCTTTCAAAAGTGTTGAAAAAAAATCAAATTTGCTTGATCTTGTGTATTATGATTTGTGTGAATTTAATGGCATGCTAACCTGTGGTGGAAACCGATATTTTATAACCTTTAATGATAATTGCTCTAGGTTCACGCATGTATACCTTTTAAAGCATACAGATGATGCCTTTAATGCCATTAAAATTTATAAAGTGGAAGTAGAAAATCAATTAAGTAGAAGTATCAAAGTATTTAGGAGTGATAGGGGCGGTGAATACTTTTCTATAAAATTTCATGCATATTGTGAAGAATATGGCATTATACATGAATGCTCTCCACCTCGTACACCACAACAAAATGATCTAGCCGAGAAAAAAAATAGAACATATCAAGAAATGATAAATGTTTTGTTAATGCATTCTGAATTGCCATGTAATTTGTGGGGTGAAGCATTATTATTTGCATGTCATATAATGAATATGATTCCTTTGAAGATAACTGGTATTTCTCAATAGGAGATATAGAAAGGTAGATCATCAAATATCAATTATTTTAGAGTAGGGGTGTATAACATATTACAAGAACATGGATCCTGAAAGAACAAAATTGGGTCCTCGAGGGATCAAATGTGCTTTTATAGGATATGCATCCAACTACAAAGTAGATTTTTAAATATGGAGTCTAATGTAATTGTTAAGTCCCGAGGTGTGGAATTCTTTGAAAACCCTATCACAAAGGATATAGAATCTGAGATTTCCCGCGGATTATTGAAATACAACCCGGAAGTCTTTCACGGATTGTTGAAACACAACTCGAGTCTAGGATAAGCAAAAAAGTCTGAAAAGCTAAGAATCTAGGACAAAATGAAATCGATTCTCAATTCTTTATTTTTTTACCTAGTTGAAGAAAATTGCGAGAATGATGTTCATAAGACCTCGTGTTTAAGGAATTGTCTACTGTTATTTTTTAAGTAGCCCAAAGACAAAAAGACAAGATTGTTAATAATCATAGATGTCACTGACAATGAGACAAAATCGTGAGTGACCATAATAACTAAACTTGAACAAAAAAAAAGAAAATTTCTTTACCCACCTCCCTATGGGTGGTCACCTCCTGCGAAAAACCAAAACTACCCCTGCTTCGGAAGTTCATTTCCGAAAGCGTGTTTTTTTTTAAAAATTGACTTACTTCGGAAGTTCATTTCCGAAACAATTATTTCGGAAGTTCACTTCCGAAATACTGCGATTTCTGCAGATTTATCAAAACACTCCCCTTCCCCCAATCATTTACCCTAAATCAAAACAAAAAGTGGCAGAGGCGGAAATTTGTGGAAACAGAATTCCAAAGCTGCATCAAGGCTCCAATCACACTGCTAAACAAGATTCAAAAGCCCTCAATCCTAACACTTTGTAAGTTTTGAAATTTTTAGATCTATTATTCAAATGCATGTTATTTAGGGTTTTAATTGCATAAATGATATATGGCTAGGTTGTTAGTAGTATTTAGGTTGTTTAGAAGCATTTTGATTTGGTTTGAAGGTTGATTTAGGGGTCTGCCATGGAAGTTGCAGGAAATTGCATCGCAGGGGTGTTTCGGAAGTTCATTTCCGAAAACACCTCCATCCCAGTTTTCGGAAATGAACTTCCAAAATATATCAGAAGTTCAAATTTTTTTGTTTTTTATTTTGTCTCGCATATTAATCGATTTCAATTGTTTACAGGAACATGTCTTCTAGAGAGGGCGCTAAGGGAAGAAAGGATTCTTCAAAGAAAGAGGTGAAAGAGGTGAAGGAGGTGAAGGAGGTGAAGGAGGTGAAGGAGAAGAAGAAGGTTTCGACCGACTCTACTTCTCGTTCCCAGGGGGCCCGGGGCCCGGATGCTCAAGCTCAGTCTTCAGGCGTGAGAGTCGTGATCAACGCTGATGGTTCTGAGACTGAGTGGGATGAGGATTGGTATAATTATCTTCATTCGGAGGAGTTCGCTCGTCGGGAAGAATAACGTGTTTTTTTTGTTTGATGTGTATTTTGTAACGCTCGTCGGGCAGAATAACATGTTTTTGTTTTGTTTTGTTCTGATTTCGGATTGTATCGCACAGTGTATTTGTATTGGATTTATCATGTTAGTTTTTGGAAGTGGTAACCGGGGTCGGAACATATGACGGATGAGGTGGATGTCTGGAGGAAGTAGAACTGGAGATACGTCCACCACGAGACAAAGTAGTCAATCAATGTAAGCTATAGTTTATGATTATCATCTGGGGACGTCATTTCTAAAAAATCAAGATTAAAAATAATAAGATTTTTTTTCCAATTTTTTGTAATGACGTCCCCTGATGATAATGATAAATTATAGCTTACATTGATTGGCTCCTTTGTCTCGCGGTGGACGTACCTCCGGGTCTTCTTCCTCCGGACATCCACCTCCTCCGTCATATGTTTCGGCTCCGGTTACACCTCCTCCGTCATTTGTTACTTTCAGTTGTACGTATTTTTATTAAAATAATAAATAAACCTTTTGAAATTTGGAAGCCTTTTTTTCTCCCCACCACTCTCTCATCCCCACCTACCCGTGTTTAACAATATGTAACTTTAATTTTATGTAATATTATCGTTGTAATTTTCACCCGATTAAATAAAGCGAATTGTTCATTTTCTTCTGTCCAGACCTATTTTCGGAAGTGCATTTCCGAATTCCTCCAAGGGGGGTGCGCTCGGAGATGAACTTCCGAAACACCACATTTTCTGAAAAGTGACTTTATTTCGGAGATGCATCTCCGAAATCAATATTTTATATTAAAAAAAACACGTTTTCGGAAGTTCATTTCCGAAAACACCTTTTTTCCAAAAAAAGTACCGTTTCGGAAATGAACTTCCGAAACAAGGGGTATTGTGGTAAATTCACCAGGGGTGGGCAAAAAGGTTAGGAGGTGGGTGAAGAAAAAACCAAAAAAAATCATTAAAACTAATAAAACAACCAACCAACCAACCATTAATAATAATCATTAATGATCATAAAACAACCGACCATCATCATACATGAGGATTAAAGTAACTATTAATCTACGTTAAATTGTCGAATATATAATTATTATGGAAAGGAGGAGTATTGTAAGCTTTAAAAATATAAATGTAATAAATGTGACATTTAATAATCACATTTATTTTTAATACACATAAAACTCTTTAAAATTATAATAATAAAAAGGAAAAATAAATAGAAGAAATTGAGAATATCTCAACCCTAATACTAATATCTTAGGCACCCCACACTATGATTGAAGTTTGGAAAGTACAGTCCAAGTGCACTACAGTTATTTAGTCTTAAGATTGAAAAAATACTTGTGAATGAACTTAACTCATGCCATCATGCTAGACAGAAAACAGTTGCCATAGCACCCGCGTAACTCTTTAATCTTATGTTAATAGACCTATCAAGTGCAAATTGACAATTATCTGTCCACTCCAATGAGATAAATTGTATTTCTTCTTACTTTACTTAATGAGGTAGGCCAAAACAACTTCCCCCCACCTTTCTTTTCTTCCTTTATTTGTTATCAGAATTCACTCAATAAAAAAAGGGTTAAGAACAAATTAAAAAGTCAATTGACTAGGGTGTGATCAATGATTGAGATAGATTAATTAAAGTGATATTCAAACTGCCATCACTTGGTCTCTAATGCATGGACCCCTCTTTTGTCTCCCTATACCTAAGAAATTTGCTACCCCCTATATACCCTATACCTCATCCTAACACTCAAATCCTCTTATATTCTTCTTGCTTAACTTTTATAAATTCCTCGTCACCTCTCCCAAGTTAGACTCATCTTTTTTTCTTCTCCACATCCACAAGATTGAGTATAGCCTTAGTTAACTAGACCAAGAATTTCAACCAATTATCATCATCTTCATTACTAGATCCATGCATCCACCCATGATCCATGTTACCAAAATCACACCAAACTCCTATCTCTTTCCTTTTGACCACATGCCATGAATTCTAAAATCAATCACTTTTTTCAAACCACCGATTTTTTCCTTCTCTCATCCAGCTAGCTAGCTTTAGACAAATCCCAACCAAACCCACCTGAATAACACTACCTTTTCAACATCAAATATCTCAAACCACTATAAAACCTATATATACACACATATATACATGTATCTCAACTTATACAAAAAACAAAATAAAAACATCTTGTGCTCAAGCTCAATAACACACACATATATATCCTAGCTCAAAACTTTGATATGTCAGCTGCCGTGGCTGCCGCCGCCTCCGCCGCTATCTCCGGCTATCAAAACTCCTCCTCAAGCAGCAGCAACCATAGTGAAGAGTTAATAACTTCACAAAGAATGCAAGTTTCTGTTGCTCCACCACTAAGCAGATACGAGTCACAAAAGAGACGTGACTGGAATACTTTCGGTCAATACCTAAAAAACCATCGTCCACCACTAACACTCTCTCGTTGCAGCGGTGCACACGTTCTTGAGTTTCTTCGTTACTTGGATCAGTTTGGAAAAACCAAAGTTCACTCTGAAAACTGTGCTTATTATGGAATCTCACATCCACCAGGTCCATGTCCTTGTCCTTTGAAGCAAGCTTGGGGGAGTCTTGATGCTCTTATTGGTAGGTTACGTGCTGCTTTTGAAGAGAACGGTGGTTCGTCGGAGATGAACCCTTTTGGAGCACGTGCTGTGAGATTGTATCTTAGGGAAGTTAGAGATGCTCAAGCTAAGGCTAGAGGAATTGCTTATGAGAAGAAGAAAAGGAAGAAGGTGAATGTTCAAAATCAACAAAATGGGTCAATGATGGTGGATCAGGATCATGGTATAGTGCATTCAGGGTATGGTCATGGTGGTGGCTATGTTGATCAGTACTCAGTTTTAAATGGGATAGCTTCTAGGAATGCTGCTGCAGTTTCTTACTTCTCAAATTAGTGTATTTAAGATATATACTTGAATTATTATATATATTACGCATAAGATTTCATGCATGTGTTGGTAGAATTTGTAGAATCATAAGGGTGTGGTCATTATTAATAGCCTATTATATCAATTCTGTAGTGTAATAGTTAACAGTGAAATTTCGTTCTATCTTATGGTTTGGTTTTTAGGGTAAGGAAAGTTGTAATTTGATTAATGATATTCTCTTATTTATCTATTCATTTGGAACAGCTTGCATTATATGATACATCTATTATTCGACTTTATTCTTTTCGGTTTGATTTTTAAATACACAAGATATACATGAAAACAAAGGGCATAAAGATTTGATATCTTGTTAATTGAGAAGTTTTTTATATTGAAGGAGGGAGTTGGTAGTATTTTTTTAAGAATTAATGAAGTTTTTTTTTTGTTGGAAAAAACCAAGGCAAAGTTTTTTTTTGTCAAATGATGATTATTTGTTTACGTGAATATGTGTTGAGTCTAATTCAACCTCTACTTAGATTTTAAAGACAGTCATCACTTATAAAATTATTTTTATATTTTATCTTGTGAGACTCTATTGTAAGTTAACAAGAGATTTATAAAGTAATAAAAAATTGTAAACTTGAACTCATTTAAAGATCTCATTAAATCTAGCAAATATTAGTTACATTAGGTAAGCGCATGAGAATATTTTCAAAACAATAACTAGTCAGAGACCCGTGCTTCCGCACGGGTGATTTTTTTTTCTGGTGTAGTATTTTTGTAATGATATGAATAATATAAATAAAAGGAATTATAAGCAATATGCATAATTAAAAGGAATTGTTTTACTTGAATAGAGTTAGAGTTTTATTGATTGCTCTGTTATACTCCCAATTCTTTGAAAACCGAATATCCATAGGAATCGTTTTGAAATTTGAAAATAAATACTTTAGTTTTCAAATAAAAGTCATTATTGTTTAAAATAAAATAGGCATTGTATTGAAAGTGGCCCTTAAGATTAAACATTATTATCGTATTCATGTGCTAATTTTGTGTGTAATAAAGAACCATATAAAAAAGGACATGTGAGTTGAAAAAAAAAATAAAATTTTAACAAATGCAAATGTAAAATTTTAAATATAAATGAAAAATATGAAATAATTTACTTAATTGTAAATTTAACAATAATTATATAGAAAACAATGATCCACAAAAAAATGTTTAAGATAGGTTAAGAACACAATAGAAAAATTGGGTCAGGTAATTTAATAATTGACGGTCCAACAACAATTAAAAAAAATGATATAGATCACTATGGTTTAATTATAAATGAAAAATGATCATATAAATTCAATTATATTAAATAATCATATAAAAAATACAATAAGATGGAGATAATAAAATGAAATATTAACATTTAAAAATAAAAATCATCTCTCAAATAAAGACAATGATTGATTAAAATAAAATAGACATTATGTTGATAGTGACCCGTGAGATAATAAATAAATAAATAATTAGAGAAAAAATTAAAATGAAAGTAAGAAAGTGTGAAAAAATGTGAGAGAAATTTGAAATTTTAATTAAGATAGAGAAAATGTGTAATGATCGATTAAAAAAAATTAAATATTGAGTTGATAGTGGCCCGTGAAATAATTAAATATTTTTGGGAATAATAATTAAATGATCGATTATTAATATTTCTTGCGATAATAGATAAATGTTGAAAAATTAAAATATGGAAAAATGAAATGCGAAAGAAATTTGAAATTTTTAGTAAGATTAAAATTTAAAAATAGATTATTAATATTTTTTGTGATAATAAATAAATTAAGAAAAATTAAAATGAAAGTAAGAAAGTGTGGGAAAATGAAATGTAAAAGAAATTTAAATATGACTTCCATCATCCATGGCTTACATGTGATGTCATCATTCATGCAATAAAGTTGTAGGAAAAATGTTATTTAATTCGGACCAATGAAAAGCTAACACTTGGTGCATCCATTCAATAAAGTTGAAAGAGTGAATACTTAATTTGTTAGTTACAAAAATGACCTTTTATTAGTGCAAATAAATTTTGGTGAAAGAGTAATTTAGGCAATTTGATCAATCTATTATTAATGAATAGATAGTAGATAGATAGTAGATTAAAGCTCAAGAGAAATACCCAAAATTTCTTTGCATTATGCTTTGAATGGATAACATCTAACTTCGAGAGGTCTTAGTTTGTGGTGTTAAGAATCAATCCATCCCATCTGTTGAATGGTGGGGAATATATTTTTACGGTATTCATTCTTCAGAATCAAAGTTTGAATGACCTGCATTAATGAAAAGCTCCCACTGCTTTTCATGGAGAAGATGGTGAAGTGGAGGCTGTGCTTCAAGCTTGCTCATTCTACTGTTTTTTTTTTCTTATAAAAAAAAAACATAGAGGGGTTTGCAAAATTCATTCAGAACTTTGGTTTTTGTGATTTCCAAATAATTAGTGCACAAAGCATCTAAGCATAGTGGTGATCACCGCCATGGTGGTGATCATTTTAAAACTATCGCAATTATTTGCAACCATGCATCAATTCATTTTATTATAATAAAAAATACTTTGGGATACTTCACTCGTACATTTGAATAAGCAGATAAAATCAACTTACAGACAAGAGTGTATCAAGTATGTCAAATTTACATGCTCCATGCCAGTAGGAGTAACTATTTGTTCTACAACCACCATTCAGCAATATCTATTAATATTATACATCAAGCAAACAGGAATTTGCCGGTTGCATTGTATTGAGACTAAGGCAAACAAAAAATTAATAGAGAATATAATCACACTCAAGCTGAATATAAAAAAATATCTGTAAAAACCAATAAATAAATATTACTCAGTCCAAAGCATTGAAGAAAATAGCAAGGATAACACACATTTCTGAGCCAAAAACCCAAAACTGCTACACATGATATAGACACCTCTTTCGTGAAGCCAGGAACTCAGGGGACAAATTTAATGTCTTTGAAGTATTCATGCTCAAGAGCGCCCCTGGCAGTAATTCTTCTGCTTGGATCCAAGCGAAGCATACTCTGGAATACAACACACAACACATTCATATACTAATGTAAGAACCAATTAAAATCAATGAAAGCAATCAATCATTAGGGAGAGCATAAAACATGCATGTTAATATTTTTTAATTGATGAACACAAAGCAGAGGACAATCACTTTCACTCTTCCTATCCTTTCAGTTCCAAACTTAATCAATTTGTACATTCCTAATTGGTAAAATCATGATTGATGAAGTTTGTTATAAATCGCCAAACAGAAATGTTTGTGACCTCATATCACCATTTTGCATGGTCAACCTTTTTACCCAAGTCTGAATAGTGAGAAATGACCTCTAATCGGTCATTGTTTTAACAAATAAAGGTAGTGTTAATCTACAACATTATGAGAAACATTACCATCTGATACTTGAGCTTTTCTAACTGCTTTGAATGTGGATCTTTAGTTTTATCCTAGTTCTAAAATAACAGTTGGTACTTCCTCTTCATTGATAACAAAATATGCATAACATTTGGTTTCAATTTATCACCGTGATTTTCTTCATTATTTAAAAAAATATCATATTTGATGCTGTCACAGTTAGTACTTCCTCTTCGTTGATAACAAAATATGTAAAACATTTGGTTACATTTTATCACCGTAATAGACACATTTACTTTCTTCATTATTTAAAAAAGTATCATATTTGATGCAGTCACTTACAGATAACAGATCAAGACCAGATGGCTCAAGATTTGGGACTAGAGTTGCTAGGTCCTGCAAAACAAAAAATAAGGTTAAACATGGCAATGAAATCCTAACATTATTTAATGTGAGTTAAAGATACATTGTATTACCTTAGATGGCCATTTCGGAAAGGCTGATTTAAAATCAGGCAATGAAGTCACTCCAGGCCATGTATCTTCATTTGGTGTACCCGTGATTCTTCATATAAGGAACAATGTACAAAATTATAAGCAGACATTATGTACTGTTTATTTGTTTGTTATATGCTTGTTTGAAAGGAAAAATATATTGGCCGAATTATATTAGATTGCAATACTGGTGGTATAAAAGTCCCTGAGCTATATTTTGAAACAAAAGTATACACTTTGATCAAAACATTAACAGAAGATTCTAGTAAAATATGTTGCAAATCTCTAAAAGGATCCTTTCGGTTTGCCCTTTTTTTTTGTCATAAAGCCCTAAACTAGATTACAAAACACAGCCCAAACTCCAATTTTATCCTCATAACTACCAACCAATTCCAAATGGTCTTAAATCTATGAGAAATGTCAATGTAAAATACAGGAATCAGAGAGTTCATACCACTTATTATTTGCATTCATCAATTAAAGTAATACATACAGTATTCAGGTCCTTTCAACTGAATCCCTGTCTAGACTATTCTAAACTATTAAAACCTGAAAAAATCTGTAACCTAACAATCATTAAGATTAATCGAAAGTTGGAAAATCACAGTACACATTTGAGCCATAATTCAAATTTAAGTCTGGAGCCTTTTAATGGACTTAGGAGGCATTCTTTGTCCAATTTGTATCTGGCAGAATTTTATATGATATATCTAATTAACTGTAAAACTTATGGCAAAAAAGCTACATACCTGAATATTTTAAACAATTCATCAATCTCAGAATCTCCGGGGAAAAGTGGTCGCTGGTTTATCATCTCTGCAAATATGCATCCCACTGACCAGACATCAACTGGGGTAGAATAATGACGGGACCCAAGCAATATTTCTGGAGCTCTGTACCATAGTGTCACCACCTAAAAACAATCGCCAAAACCAGTGTAAAAATAGGAATCAATATCTAGTCATAAAATCCCATCTATCATTATACCTGTTCAAAAGATTTTTATGTTCTTAATTTAATAAATCTTTTAATTTAATAACTTCAAGCATCTGTTTCAAAGAAATATAGACTACCTGGCCCTTGCTTCCCATGTTTACTTGTAGAACTCCCTAACTTATATATTTCATGTATTTAAATTTTCAACTTTATAAGAATGGCAATAATCTAAGAATTAGTTAGATGGATAACATAAAACAGACCATATTATTTTACAGTTCCCATAAGACAATTTCCTTGTTAATTTGGGAGTTAAATTCATTATCTCGGTAAAGAAATGTTAAAATTAGCAATCCATTAGGGGGAAAGACAAATAATACATCAATAACAGCGACCATCTAGCCTTCTCCAGTCTCCCAGTAGGTGAGTTGACAAAATAGGACAATCAATGGCATAGGATTCTGTTAATAACTATTTGAGCAAAATCGTCTAGAGAAAGGTCTTTATACTGCTCTCTGCTAACTATGTAGGTCTCCCTTTACGACTTTTAATCAAACTATCCTCTATTTGATAACTTTTCTCACTAGCCAGTGGCCGCCTACTGTAACCACAATCATCTTCTCAACTGTCCAAACAATCCTACACGAGTTTTCATCATTGTTTCCTCAATTTAATAATAATAAGATACCCAAGAGGAGGGTCCAACAGATAACAAATTATAGTCAGGGAGAAGAAATGATAAACTGAAAGATTTATTGCATTGCTATAGCATTATAAAATCTTAAAATTTAGGTTGGGCTTAACTCAACCTTATAAAACAGGCATGTATGGTGAGGATTGCCCCCACTTATAAACACAACATAGGCCATATCTCTAAGCAATGTGGGACTAAATCAACCCCTTCAAACCCAACACAATGAAGGTGTTGGAGGCTGCAATGAAGCCAAGCCAAATGCCACAATTTAGGCGACTAGGGGCGGACTACAATGAAGGTGGAAATTCCAACATAGACCAATAAGGTTTCCGACTAAAGTTTGCAGTTCAAAATTATTCAAACATTAAAGTTAAGCATGTGTACTTAATTATTATCTTGTGCATCAGCCCATTAATTTCAAATTTTCAGAACCTCCATAGATGACCAAATTCCAAAAGCCAACATAAGTTAGCAGCATACAAACCTCATGTGTAAATGTCCTAACAGGAATTCCAAATGCTCTAGCCAATCCAAAATCTGCAAGCTTTAGCGCATTAGAGCTGCGATCTATCAACAGATTTTGTGGTTTCAAGTCTCGGTGAAGAACTCTATGAGAATGACAGTAAGCAATGCCACAGAGAATTTGATAGAGGAACATCTGCAGAAAACATCATTAAACAATTCAAATTCCAAATTAATTGGCCCACTTTGTCACTATTATTAGATTGTCTCTTTTCCAATACGTGATAAAATACATTCATATTAATGATGAGTGATAAGGTAGAAGTATTTAATCGTGATAAAAAATGCACAATTAAATGGGAAGGGAAACTAAAACACATATGCTCCAGCGCAGATAATTCATTTCAAAGTTGAGGCAGGCAATGAAAAGGGGGGCAAACATCTAATGAAAGACAAAAGATGCAAACTAATACACCATTTTTACAGTCATGTGATGCTTTGCACCAGCAAAGAAGACTAGAGTTCCTTCTGATGTAGAAAATATATACGTTATGATCAACGGAGCACGGACAAGATGCGAGTATCAGATACGATGTGTATTCAATACGACAATACGTCACTAATTGAATAATAAAGGATACAATACGTTTAAAATACATATATAAAATTAAAATTATACATCTAGTTAAATCATAGTCAAACAAAAATCAAACACATAACATAATTTTTAACATGTTACGTGAAAGATTTAAAGAAGGAAGAAAGGAACTTGCAGACGAATCTAAAATTTTCCTTAATAAATAATATTAATAAAACGTAAAAAGAAAGTCATAATTAATCTGAATTAAATTTCAAATATCGGTAATTGATAGCAAGAAATTATAGAGAATAAAACCAATCTTACAAAAGGACAAGTATTAGGAAAAAATTAAAGGGAGGGTATTAAAGAAAACAACCGTTAAAAAGTGAGTGAATGACTCTGAGAAAAATGAAGAGTCATGTATCTGCATCAGATCGGAGCCGTTTCGCCGTCATATCAGATTTATTTATTTATTTTCTAAAATAAATAAATTTAGATACTCTTTTGATATGTATCGGCGTCGTATCGCAGTGTATCGGCGTATCAGATACGATTCGACTGAGATTTTGACATCCGTGCTTCGTAGGCTATGATTAGTTCATAGACCCAGTTTACTTTTTGTCAAAAACAAAGAATTTCAATTTAAGTAGCAAGCACCTTCACTTTCAGTGAGTAACTAAAAGCCACAGTCAACATGCTAAAGTTAATTTTTTCTCGAGAACAGATAATCATACTTCATTTTCAGAAAGCACAGATCCACTTAGCAGGCCCAATCAACATACTAAAGGCCAAACTTAATCAACCTGTCACTCGTCTTCATAAATATTCACTCTAGTCCTATTTATAAGAGAAAATTGACTTTTTAGATTCATTAAATAATCAATGTATTTGATATATTATACAGTCCAGATGCATTGATTAAGCAATTAACTTAAAAAACAAATTTTCTCTTATAAATAGAACCAGAGGGAAACTATTATGGACAAAATCAACATACTAAAGGTCAAACCTAATTAACCTGTCACTCATCTTCGTAAATAGCAAACTATTATGGACAAAATCAAACCAATCAACTGCAATCCAACTTGCAATTCATCACAAAATTCAAGAGACATGCATAATATGTATGCACCTGCATTTTGACAAACTATAGTTATGTTGCCAACCAAAATGTTAATAAATCACCATTGGCTTTCATTTTTTATTCATTTAATTTTTAGAGAGACGGGCCTGGAGATACGAAAACCATTCAATCAATGCCTGAGTAGTATTTCTTGCTACTTCGTTACTTTCGTAGTCATAAAAAAGCTCAAAATTTCTAAAGAAAACAGAAGCAGAAAAGTCACACACTTTTACTTGTCGTTGATCTTTGGAAAATTCCGGAGATGAATCCATATGCTTCTTTAGATCTAAGTCAAGGTACTCAAAAACAAGATACAATCGCTTCTCACTATGCACAACATCCTGCAACCTGCCATCCACATAACCATCAACCATAACTCAGTAAGCAAATAGTTAAAGAAGTAGAATAACATTAGGACACCAATGTATGAATTATGAACTAATTGAAACAACATATCCAACAAGTCTTAAATCAACAACAGGTTTTCCAGTGCCACCCAATCCTAATTTTAACAGTATAAATGGAATTAGACTATCACATTGGCCACAAGACAGGGGCAGAATCATGAAGAGCACGGATCACACGATAATGTAGGTAGCATTGCAGCAGCACATATGCAGCATTGGGCTGACCAGGATAATTCAAATACATATTCAATTCGTAAAGGCATAAACTATCAGCAACATCATCATATACACTAGTTTAGCCATGTCAGAATAATCACACAGTTAGAAAGCATTTCTCATACGCAGCATCGGATTGACCAGGAAAACACAAATACATATTCAATTCGTAAAGGCATAAACTATATCAGCAACATCATCATACACTAGTTTAGCCATGCCAGAATAATCACACAGACAGAATTGTTCATACGCAGCATCGGATTGACCAGGAAAATTAGACACCAAACACTGTTGTTCTGTGCAGATCTATTAACTGTAACACCAATGTACCAAAAACAGTACAAGAGAAACACACACCGAGACTCTAAACCTCACATTAAACACTAATCCTCCTAATTTCAAACATAATATCATTACTCAGAGCATCAATTACAACATCAGCATCCAACGCATTACTAATCAGAATACCTAACAATATTCCGGTGCTGCATTTCTTTCAAAAGCGAAATCTCTCTTATGGCAGTGCTAGGAACTCCCTCATCTTCCTGTTCGAGTCGAATCTTCTTCAAAGCAATCGTCTCATTGGTAACACGGTCCCTAGCCTTGTACACTACACCGTATGTACCTTCTCCTATTTTCTCAACCTTCTCATACTGCAAGAACTTACAAAATCAGCAAAAACAATCGGAGCATATTTTCATATTCGCAAAATGAAATTAAGACTAGAAGCGCGTTTCGCTAACCTGCTCCATCGGAGAAACTCTCAAAGTTCAAAGCGAAGTTCTTGTTCTACGTAACATCAAAGAAAGAGAAAAAAAACATGGAGTGAAATTAGAGAGAATAGTAAACGATTGAAGATGAAGATGAAGAAGAAGATCTAAGCAGTTACCGGAGCGAGAAACGGTTACACAGACAGCGCGCCGTATAGTCCTCCCAGTCTCATAGTCTAGTCTCAGTCTCAGTCTCCGCCTCTCTTAAATGTTCAGTCTTTTTCTATTCCTCTTATTCTCACCCTCCTCTCTTTTACTCTTTTCTCTTTTACTCTTTTTAATAATAAAAATCAATATTGAATTTTAATTTTAATTTTTTTTCTTTCTACCAATGAATTTATTGTTACTATTATTTTGATTTTTTTTTCTTTCTACCAATGAATTTATTGTTACTAGTTAAAACTAGTTAAAAATCCGCGCGAAATATATTGATAATTAAGATTAGATAAAAATGCGCGAATGTACCGATAATTTTATTATTAGTAATGATAAAGTTAGTTAAAAATCGCGCGAATACATTTTAAATATTATAGTTATTAGTAGTAAAATTAATTAGAAGTTCGCGCGAATACATTTTAAATGATACAGTTAATAATATTAAGTTAAAGAAAGTTATTAATCAATTTAAATTGATTAATTTATTAATGTGTTTGAGATAAAACATTAATATCAATTTTACTCATTAATAATGTATTATATTTATTTATCACTCATTGAGGTATCAAGTATTTATTTATTAAACTCCTCAAATTATTTTTTACTGCTCATAAAATTTACATTAAAAGTAAGTTTTTTATAATTAACAAATATTGAGATTTGATCTCACTCAAGAAAAAAGGTTTTTGAAATATTGACAAAAACTTCTCTATCTCATGAATGAAAAAGGTTTGCAAATTTCAAAGAAGAACATAGCAAAGTCAGAGTGAGAGGATGAAGTTGTCACGATGGCAAATTTGTTCGTTGATCCTCATAATTGTAATAACTGATAAGAGTTCTAAAGTTTAATGTTTGATTTGGTTTTACTAAACACTTTGTTTATGTTTTATTTTTTTTCTCTTTCTTCTTCTTATGATTCTTAATTTTTTAATATATTTTGATGGGTCTTTGATGTGTAGATTTTTCTAATAAATCTAAAGATTTAGTTAGAGGAGTAAAAAAATATAAATTTGAGTATAACTTAATTGATGAGTATATTGAAGGTTATAAACAATGTCTTGGTCACCATCACTCTCTGACATCGAGAAAAATCATTACGGTGGTTTGTGAAAACTTTATCATGGAGCCTAAGAGATTGGAAGTTGTTGTAATATATAATTTATGATTCCCAAAGTTGTTCATTCCAGAACTCCAAAGTTATAGATTGTTTGTTTATTGATGCGAGTAAGCTCCTTAGCAAGGTGTTTATTTTGTCATTTGTTGTTCAGCCCTCAGGAGCGGGTCGTGAGGTGCCAGTTTGCGCATTTCATGAAGTAGATATACATTTGACTCTAGTAACCCTTGAAATTCTTCGTTCAGGGGAAGGGCGTAAAGTGTCCCGAATATCGGAGGAGATTGCAACTTATTTTTAGGATTAAATGATGAAGTGGCGAGTCCCTTCTCCCGATGGATTTTTTTAATCACAATTATGTTGGCCACATATTGTGGATCTTTGGAGTTATGAATCACTCTTCTTACTGAAGTTACCATTTCTAATGTTGGAGTAAATGGTTTAAAAGTTATCTTCGTCAGCGCAAACAACCTAAATGTTACTTCATGTAAGGAAGCGTATCTTAATGGTGTATATGGCCAGAAATGATCAATATCGGCATTGAAGATCTCTCATACCTGGTAGTTATGAATGGATAAAGGGTGATATTTACAAATATTTTAACACCCAAGTTAGTGACAATTACATATGAGAGGTATCAAGTTTTAGGCTTTGTTTGGGAGTTTGGAGTTTGAAAATAGGAAAGATTCGATGAAAAGAATAGAAACACCGGTTAAGAGAGTTTTGGAGGGTTTGTTTTTTTTCATAACACAAAAAACACCTTGTACCTCCGGGATGCCAGAACAACTTAAAGCACATCTCCCTTCATAAACCTCATGCTTGGGGGGCTTATGTACCTCTAGGATGTCAAAACGACTTAAAACACCTCGCCCTTGAAGGTAGAGAAAAACACAAGAAAGGGGGAGCTTGTTGGTATTGTGCTGCTGTTGCTACTACTGACGTGGTTATATGCATGATGTCTTATTAGATGTTTTAACATACTACCTGTTGAGGTTTATGGAGAACCTTGGTTATTGTGCTCTGAGTTATGAGTGAGGCTTCTGCTGTATGTGCCTCTATTGTGTGTTTTTGGATATCTTAGGCTGGACTTTTTGGTGAATTGGGTTTTCCCCTATTGGGGGAGAAATTGTTGGTTTTCTTGTGCTTTTGGGTTTTCTCTTTAAGGGGGAGAATTGGTTTTAACAAGGGGAGTAGTTGTACTTGTCTGATCTGCAATTGCATCTGATCTGTAATTGTATTGTATTTCAGATATATTTATATGATTGCAGAATTTACAAAATTTACATGTTCTTATGTAGCTTGTGTTTTTGTTTGTGGTTTTAGTACCATGGTTTTAGGATTGACAACAATTTTGCTAAAACATTGTTCACATCAAGATGTTATGGAAGATGTTCTAACATGCCCATGGATTGCTGAGTAGTATCTATAGAGGAACCTAAACCTAATATAACCAAGTCCTTTTTCACAATTGTAAAGTTAGGGGAAGTTTGAAGTTTTAGGTTTTGAGAGTCTCTTGTGTTTTTGTAAGTCACCCATGTATCTTTTGATACAGGGAGGTAGACGGATTGTTATTTGATTGTGTGTCAAGTTATTATTCTCACTCTTACAACTTTTAAGCATAGAGGTGAGTAGCTTTTAAGCAAATTTGATTTGTTGTTATATTGAAAGTGTAATCTTCTCTATTGATTAAAGTCATTGGGATTGGGATTGTTTTATCACTCAGGTGATTGGTTGTAGAAAGTGAGAGGTGGATCTCATATCTAGAGGGTTCTAGGTAGAAGTTGCACAATGTAGGGATTAGGAAAAAAGTTGTAAACAGGGACTATTTAAGCTTTGAACTAACACTATCATAGTGAATTTCCTTCCTGGCTTGGTAACCCCCAGAGTAGGTGACGTTGCACTGAACTGGGTTAACAATTATCTATGTTATTTAATATTATGCAATATTTCTGCATAAGTTACATTTTTGATATATGGTTCTGTTTGTTAACAGATGTTGTAACATCTGTCTTGACATTATGTTCTGATGTTGGGACATCAATATTAACATGTTTTAAAAGTGCCAGAATTTCATGCAACATTTGTTGGCATCTGGAATGGCTTCCTGTCTTTGGTTACATGTTGTTGCTTAGCTAAATGAGCTATCATCGGAGTTGGATGCTACATTTAGATAAATACTATAATTTAGGAGCTGGCATTGGGTCTTCTACTAGGTTTGAAATGTGCTTTACAAATAGGAGTACATAATTAATTAGTTTTTGTTGGATAAAGCGAACTATGATCTTTGTCATTTGTAAGTATCTTAAATAACTCTTTAGGACTTACCTTAAGAAAAAAGTGTCACTCTTTCCCCTGCGTGGGCGGGAGGCACCTTTACTTTCCCTGCCTCTTAAGAATTATATTTGCAAGATGTCGGAAGGACATGCCTTTTCAAAGAGTACGACCAATGAGCACTATGACCAAAAGAAACCAAGGATATCACAAACCAAAATTCAAATAAGACAACTCAACTAATACAAAAAAATCAATTTATCTCATATGAGAAAGAATCTGACACAAAAACTGGACAATATCTTAAAATTACTACTAACTGATTGAACTCTCTTAGTTTGTATATCAATTTTGCAGGGAAGAAACACGAATGCACCCTACGACAAAGCGAACCAATCTGGAATCATCAAACTCCGGTCAATGGGTAACTCTCGGGTAGATGAGTTTTCACTCTCGGCCATAGTGGTAACTCCCTGCCGAATAGGAAAATACGGGTAACTCCCCGATCAGATTAATGTTCACTCTTGGCCATAATGGTAACTTCCCGTCAAATAGGCAAATACAAGTAACTCTCCCGTAGGATGTGTTTTCACTCTCGCCCATAGTGGTAACTCCCCGCTGAATAGGCAAAAATAGGTAACTCCCCAACCATAGTGGCAATTCCCCACCGAATAGGAAAATATGGGTAATTCCCCAGTCTGATGAGTTTTCACTTTCGGCCATAGTGATAACTCCCCAGAGAACGGGTAACCATTCCCTAGGAAAATTGGATAACTCTCAGGCCCCGTGGAAAATTACTCCAGGCCAAAATGGGTAACTCCCAACCGAACGGGTAACCACTCCCTAGGCCATAAATCTAGTTGGTTTCTAACATCATTCACATGCAGCATGGTAGAAATTCGTAGAAGTGGTCAGGATGAGTCTTACTTAAGCATTTCACTCCTCTAAGCCTCATGCTTGGGGGGCATACCAGTTAGATCATATCAATCTCGGAGCAAATTGATAAAGTCTATCTCGTACCAAGCCACGTCGACTATGGGAAATACCAATTACGGGAAATAACGATTTCATTCGCCAGGGTATATGAACCCGACCTCAATGGCTTAGAGCTGATTAAATGTTTCTTTAAATAAGGATACTTTGAGAGATGCTAGCAATAAAGCAGCCCTGGTGGCCATAATGCTAAAAAAACCGCCATGATGTATGCCCTAGATAACTATATTCGTTTGGGGTTTAATAATCAGTTGTTACAAACAAAATTGACAAAGTAACAAGGTTCATCAAGAAACGTGGAACACTAGGAGTACGTTTCTATAAAACTAAAGTTTAACTAAGGGTTGTCATTTAAAACTCTTATTTGCAGTTCAGTGAACAAGATGAAATCAAATATATTTCTGATTCGTGTTAATTGAACCTTTAACTTATATTGAGTTCAGATGGGATATATCTTCGACATGGGCATAATAGATACCTATAATATACTAAGTCCACCTAAATATATGCATGGGGCTATAAGTGAATAGTTGGGAGGAAACAAAAAGCATTCAAAACAATAAAAAGCCTCAACTGAGCATAAAACATTGCATTGAAAAGAAAGAAGTTGTCCGAACATTATGAAATGCATCCTCGAAGGATGACTGAAAATGAAAAAACAATTGTGAATCAATAAAAAGAAAACTATCACTTTAATCATTCCAAACGTCCTTCGAGGTCATGTGAAAAATAAAGCAAGATCTACGCAGAAGTTTCCAGCTAGTGAAAACCTCTAAGGCCTTCCTTAATTTTGCTATTATCAACTGGTCGAGAAACCACTAGGGCTCTCAGGCCCCTACGCATCAAGCCGTGAAAAGACACCTAGATGAATCTTAGCCAGGTAGGAGAGCAGAGAATTTCAAGATTCTTTCTTCGAACACTTCAACCTATCAGGTATCATGATCGGGGGGGCTTATGTACACCCTGTGATTCTTAGAGCCGAGTTATTAAAGCCGAGAATGTAAGTCAAGATATGTCGAGTAATAGGAGCCGAGTTGATGCTTATTTATCAGAGATAAAAAGGTCATCGGAGCCATTATGACAAAATCGGTTACAGCAGGCCAATGGTCATAAATCAGTTACAAGTGTTTGACGAGGCCTACTATGAAAGGTTAATGGTCACTAACCACTCACTAAAGCCATACCCCTTAAAGACCCATTGGAGGATAGAGTTGACACTATAAAATAGTCTTTGAGACCAAGGAATGAGGGCGACAAAGCGCATGAATAACACAAAAAGGAATGAGAGCCTGGAGGCAGCCAACAATTGTGGCCCTCCATCCTTCTCGTAAAAGCCCCATAACATACAACAATTGCAACATTGCCCGGGTCACTTCAGAAAGGCTCTCCAAAAATGTTCTGCATGAACAATTAATGATAAATATTATTTTATCATTCTAAACAAAATATTTTTTTTAAATGTTAAAAATTTCTCTATATTAAAAAAAAATATTTTTCAAAGCCCTTCATTCCCTTCCTCTCTAAACTCGCAAACAAAGCCTAGATAAATTTTGCGGGAACTTTGATTTGATATTTGTAGTCCTATATATAGGGTTTTATTAGTTTTAAGAGGCCTATAATTTTTTGTATGATCATCACAATCCAAACAAACAAACAAATATTGATATATAATTCATTATGTTATTTGATGGTCTCCTCCAATCATTTGTTTGGATTATAAGCTTTTTTAGAACATATCCATGTTTGTTCCCGAGGTTTTGGAATGTTCCTTTGGATAATAGTTATGAGAGTGATTTTTCATTATTTGACGTCATTGATCCGACGTCACGACAAAATTCCATAAAAAAATACCTTTACCATATTGTATTGTATCCTTAAACACTACATGTTCTTAAACAGAGATGTGAGGTTCAGGAGCACTTCAGAAAACTCTTACTTCAACGTATAAGTAACTTAAAACCAACATTTCTACTAACAAAAATTCGAAAAATACTATTAAAATTAAAAAAATATTTTTAAAATATTAATTAACCGAAATTAATTAGTTTTAGTAAAGGATGAAAATTTTGTTATTTTATTTGTATATGAGATGAGATAAATGGTAAATGAATTTTTTTTATAAGCAAAAGATAATATTAATAATTAAAGTACAAGGGGTACTCAAACCGATACAGAAAGTGAGTGTAACCAATATTACAAGGTAGTACAAGAAGAACCTCTATTTTCTATTATGTGCCAGGACCAAGCCAACTCTTTAATATTCATGATTAAATCATCGAGCATCCACGATTCGCCTTTAAATAAGAAATTATTTCTCGTCATCCATAATGACCACACAATAGTTAGCCAGATTAGACACAATTTCTTCTTTTTTATTTTCTCCACCAAAGCTTGAGTGAAATTTCTCAGATGATACACTCTAACTGAATCCTCCATATCCTTAATATCCAACCATCCATATATGCTATTCCAAACTTTTTGACTAATTATGCATTTGAACATGAGATGTTCTAAGTCTTCAACCTTCTCCTGGCAGAATATGCAAAGCTCTTGTTGTTCATTTTGAATTATCTCCCACCAATTGATTTTCTGTAGGTAATATGTTGAGCACCACCCTCCATCCAAAAAAAAACCTTTAATCTTGATAGGATATTAATCTTCCAAATCTTCTTGAGTGTCAGCTTCGATTGAATTTCCAAAATGTCTTCCAAATCCCGGTCGCACATTAGATTGTAGCAGTTTTTCACACTAAAGCAGCCTTCTTGATTCGGCCACCATGTTAACGTGTAAATGGTAAATGGGTTACTAATACAATAAAGAAAAGTGTCATACCCAAACTAATTTGCTGGTTATCATGTAAATAACCCAAATAGTATCAATTTTTACCTTATGTATCGTCTATATATTTTTTGTGGTTCCAGTGAGTCCAACAAGCACTGTTATCTCCACCCATTATTATGTTGACAATGGCATTAAGGTAGTGTTTAGTGCTACCGTATTAACGTGTGAGTTGACTTGAAGCATGCAATATTTGACAATAAAATATATACTCTTTCAAACGAGCTGTCACAAAAGCTATTTAGTAATCAAAGCTGTTATCCTCATCGCCATATCCATAGCTACTTCATATACAAGCTTATATATATTCCAGTTCTAGCAGTATCAACCAGCAACTGAAACAAAGAAGAAGAGAACCACTCTCATTAACCATGGACTTCCCCCCATGCACGTTACTTCTCTTCCTTATCCTAACCACACATCACTTTACAGTTCCTTCACACTCAGAAAATTGCAACCCAGATGACAAAAAAGAACTTCTCCAAATCAAAAAACAGTTTGGCAACCCAACCAAACTCTCTTCATGGGATCCAACCACCGACTGCTGTAACAGTACATGGCTAGGTGTAGATTGCGATAACTTCACTCCAACCTACCGCGTCACAGACCTCGATTTCTCCGACCTCGACCTCCCCAAACCCGTCCCAATTCCACCCTCCATCACTAACCTCCCTTCCCTCGTCTCCCTCTATGTCACCCGCGTCCCCAACCTCGTCGGCCCTATCCCGCCGTCAATCGTCAACCTCACCAAACTCCGGTACCTCTCTATCATCCAAACCAACATCTCCGGCGAGATACCTGAGATACTCTCACAGATCAAAACACTTGTAACCATCACCCTCACTAACAACAAACTCGCCGGTCCCCTCCCCGCCTCACTCTCCTCTATCCCCAGCCTCGTAGGAATTGGATTCGAAGGCAACCAACTCACCGGAACAATACCTGAATCGTACGGCTTCTTCCCTAAACTCTTTACAGGGCTGCTTCTCTCGCGAAACCGGCTCTCTGGGAAGATTCCGGCGTCGCTGGGAAATCTTGACCTTTCGGACGTGGGCTTGTCACGGAACGCTTTCGAGGGTGATGCTTCAATGTTTTTTAAGGCGAATATAAGTACACTTACGATATCTTTGGCGATGAACTCGTTTTCTTTTGATATTGGGAAAGTTGGGTTGTCCAAAGATTTGAATACTTTGGATTTGAGGAACAATAAAATCTATGGTGTGCTACCTCAGGGACTTGCAGAGCTTCGGTTTTTGCATAAGTTGAATGTGAGTTATAATAACCTGTGTGGTCAGATTCCACAACTGCGGTTTGATCAAACTTGTTACGCTCATAATAAGTGTTTGTGTGGTTCTCCTCTTCTCGCTTGCAAGACTTGAAATGAAAGAATGGATACCACAAAATTATGCTATATGAATTTTGAATAAAGAAGACTGGGTCTTCATTCATTTACATTATAACGATCTATAAGAATAATTTTATTAAGAAATAGAATAATTTTGACACATTGTAAGAAGTTTGCATTAAGGACAATTACTCCTACTTATATGAGTGACATTAGAAGTAGTGTGAAACATCTTCAATAATTGAATGATTATCATTGTGTAAAACACTTTTGCACAACAAATATGAATTAGATATTTTATATGGATCCAAGAGAGTATTTAGTTTATTATTTTTTCAAAATTAAAGCAAAAGAGAACTTTATTTATATTTATGTAATGCTATATGAATCTAAAAAAATCAAACCCAAAATATTTACGAGAAAAATCTAGTGTTCATAAAATATAATAGACTTAATATCAAAGTTCAAATACTTAAAAAAATTGAGGTGTTCATATAAGCATAAAAAAAAATAAAAACAGTATAATCTAAGTTATGTGGCACAAGACCAAGTTAATTAGAGTTTGGGTTTATAAATGTTACTCCATTCTTTCCTTTATGAGTATCACTTTTTAGAAATAAAATTATGTGTCATTTCAAAATTTAAAGTAGTAATAATGATGATAGTTTTGTCAAAATTTAAGGTTCATGACGATTTACGGCCAGGATGGTCGAGTTGGTTGGCATTCCTGTTGGATGAATCGGTTGAGCAAGCATAATGTAACACTTGTGTAGTTTTGTAGCCTTGATAGAATATTGCTTAACAAGACTAATTATTACCTTTTGACGATGATTATCGGCTACCGACTATTAATATGATATTCAGTTATGTGTTGGCAATAATTCATTATACTGAGTGAATGTTTATCTTGAGCTTGTTTGAGTTCTTGATGCATTTATGGAATAATAATCTATAAGATAGTATCGTTGCAAGTTTTGTTACGAAAAGAAACACATATTTTTATTGTAGATTTGTAGTGTTCAAACATTTACACTAAAAATAGGATATTACATCATAATCACGTATTTTACAACCATACTGATAGTCAATGTTAATATGTAAGGGTTTCTTCTTCGAATAAGAAACTTGAATTGATTAATTTGGTGTAATTCCCTCTTAGTGTAACCTTTTTTCCATTCCCAGTTTTTTATTTGACAGTAACATTTCTTTTTCGATGAAAGGTTTGGAATCTTGGCAAAGGAAATGATTATCTTAATATCCTGGAGGCTTTTTGAGGTTGGTGGAGAAAGATAGCTTGTCACTAGGCATTCATCATAGCCTAAAAAATCTCAATGATTCAAGAGAAGACGAATTTGGTATTTGCGGTGATGATACTGGGAAAACTATTACTACCAAATTTGTTAAATGGACAAGCCATGAATGACCACTTAAATCTCAGCCATAGTCGGTAACTAATTTGCTTTCCATCTTTCTCTATCTTTGAAATCTAGGTCGTGAATCATACTTCAATAAGTTATAATGAGTAAAGGTATGTCACCACATACGAATTTTTCACCATCCTATACAGTTACATCCGTGCGTAATAAGAAAATAGAATTGGTTCAAGGATAATGTATGTTAACAATAACATCACATGGTTCCGTGTCTTTAATAAGATTATATAGAAAATGTCGGTTGATCTAATTGCAATTAGTGTTAAATCATGAGCACTAAAAAAGCTGTTTCCTTTGATATGATGGTTGCTAGATCTACATGGGTACCTCATATCCTTCTATACTTGAAAGAGGTCAAAGGAACCAAAATGAATCTGATACTTTTTGATTTACAATTTGTGTCTTTCATGATTCTAATAAGTATATGACCCAAGCGCTATTATTACTCACACGAGAGGGTGAAAACATGTGTTGGGGCTCGAGCTTGGAAATAATGCACTTCGCCCTACATAAATTAAGATGTTATCTGACAACCTCATATCAAACAATTTAGTTTCTAATATGTTCTTCCTGCATGAAAATTCTCTATGGAAACCATGAAGCTCTAGTTAGAGAAATTGGTACGATATTATCATGGCGTTGTTCAAATTTTCAAGACTCCTTCCCTTGTTGTTATTAATTGTATAGAATCTACAAGATCGCTATCATCTTAATATACAAAGAGTCTAACTCTACATGGTCTCTGTCCTTTGAAATCCTTAATTCTTAAAACTCAATCAAAACTGGAAGAGAATGTAATGGTACTAGGTTAATACAATACTGATCACCAAGTGGCATGACTCTGTAAAAATTTTGTTGACAGACAAGGGCGTTAAGTTAGTCGCTTCACAGGGAATTTTCAAAGAAAGGTTGCTAGCAAAATCAGGATACTGACAAATGAAAACTTATGCTTTAAATTAATTGTTTTGTTGGATAAGGCGAACCAATGTCTTTGCGGTTTGTAACTAAAGACCAATTTAGAACTTACTTTAAGCAATGAATGTCACTCCCTCCTCCTGCGCGGGTGGGAGGTACCTTATTCTTTACTAAACTCGGTAAAAATTATGCAGGATTGTGGCCACAAGAGCCGGTATTCTATCGAAAATTTGAATTTTCAGTGAAATGACATCGTACACTATGGTGAAAAGAAAACAAAAGGTCACACCAAATGACACTTATCATCAATAGACTGCAATCCATTTGCTCTAGGACACACCATCCTTAAAAAATTACTTAAACCGATATAAACGAGGCGAAGCCGATCCTAAGTCATATTGATTAACTCGCCACAAATATGTTTATGGGCAAGATCATCAAACTAGAAGTTGACTCGCTCAACTTCGAGTCATTCAACAAATTTAAAAAAGTGACAGTAAAAATCTAGATAAGAGAATAAGACATGAATGATTATAATGATGTAACGACTATAACAATAACAACCATGAAAGTTGGTGGTCATTCAAGTCTTAGACAAGAGAGGGACCAGGCAATGAATAGCAATAACAACATAATGTACATAACGGTCCAAATCTTGGCAACCAAGTTAAAACCATAACGACTATAAGAGCATCTTCAACGGTAGTATTTTCTTTTGAGTTCTCCACCTAGACATGCCACATCATAGTACCATTGCATTGCAATGCAACTATGAAAAAATTGTGGTACCCAATCAAATTAGTTTATTAGGTAAAGTTGTGGGTCCAATAATAACTTTTTAGAATTATACAATTAAAATAAAAATTATAAAAATTATTTTAAGATGATGTGGCTAGTGGGACCCATAAAGAACCCAAAAATGGGTTACACCATTGGAAATGCTCTAAGTAGATTAGGGAGAGGCCAAGCAATCCATCACTTATTCAAATATTAGTCATATTGAAACTTTACATGTTGACTCTTGTTAAGGTCAGAGATACTATTCAAAATAACGAAAAAGTGTTTATATCCAAACATATCTTGTAAGTTACCTGTATAAATACACAAATATCAGTTGTTACTTTGTATATTATCTTGACAATGACATTAAGGTAGTATTCAGTACTACCATATTAACGTGTGAGTTGACTTGCAGCATGCAATATTTGACAATAAAATATACTCTTTCAAACGAGCTGTCACAAAAGCTATTCAGTAACGCAAGCTGCTTTCCTCATCGCCACATTTATAACTACTTCACATACAAGCCTATATATATATTCTAGTTCTAGCTACTGAAACGAAAAAGAAGAACAATTATCATCAAACATGTACTTCCCCTCATGCACATTAGTTCTCTTACTTATCCTAACCACACATCACTTTATACCTTCACGCACTGAAAACTGCAACCCAGCTGACAAAAAAGCACTTCTCCAAATCAAACAACAATTTGGCAACCCAACCAAGCTCTCTTCTTGGGATCCAAACACCGACTGTTGTAACAGTACATGGCTAGGTGTAGATTGCGATAACTTCACCCCAACCTACCGCGTCACCGATCTCGATCTCTCCGACCTCGACCTCCCAAAACCTGTATCTATTCCACCCTCTATCACTAACCTACCTTCCCTCAATTTGCTCTTTCTCACCCGCATCCCCAACCTTGTCGGCCCTATACCGCAGTCCATCTCCAACCTCTCCAACCTCCGGTTCCTCTCTATCACCCAAACCAACATCTCCGGCGAGATACCTAACATACTCTCAAAGATCAAAACCCTTGTTACCATCACTCTCAGTAACAACAAACTCACCGGTCCCCTCCCCGCCTCACTCTCCACTATCCCCAGCCTCGGAGGGATCGCATTCGACGGCAACCAACTCACCGGCACAATACCTGAATCGTACGGGTCGTTTCCGAAACTCTTTACAGGGTTGATTCTCTCGCGAAACAAGCTCTCCGGGAAGATTCCGGCGTCGCTGGGAAATCTTAACCTTTCGGATGTGGGCTTGTCACGGAACGCTTTCGAGGGTGATGCTTCAATGTTTTTTAAGTCGAATATAAGTACACTCACGATATCTTTGGCGATGAACTCGTTTGCTTTTGATATTGGGAAAGTTGGATTGTCGAAGGATTTGAATGCTTTGGATTTGAGGAACAATAAAATCTATGGTGTACTACCAGAGGGACTATCGAATCTTCGATTTTTGCACAAGTTGAATGTGAGCTATAATAACCTGTGTGGTCAGATTCCAACAAACACGAGGTTTGATGAATATTGTTATGCTCATAATAAGTGTTTGTGTGGTTCTCCTCTTCCCGCTTGCAAGACTTGAATAAAATGGATCCCACAAAATTATAGTATATGAGTTTTGAATAAAGAAGACGTGGTCTTCATTTAAATTACCCTCATTTAAATAAAGAAATGTATTGAACTAATTGAAGTATAGACTAATTTTGAGATGAGTAAAGAAGATGCTGGTTTGCAGTGTGCAAACAAGAAACATTATTTTAATTTATTTAATTGTTTGGTATTTGTTCTAGCATAAATAGTTAAATATTTTTTTTTTCCGACAAAATGACGTCGTTTTGATAATTTTTTTAAAGATTAAAATTAAAATGTAAGTAATTTTTTTTATAATTTGTTTAGTACAACTTTTTCTTTTTGAAATTAGATTTATTAAACACTTCATTTATTTTGTTATTTAATTTATTTTTCATACTTTTTTCAAAATTTATTTTAATTTTGTGTTTTGTATTATTTTGTTGTATGTGATGTATGTTTAAAATTTAAATATAAATAATTATGATAAAATAAATCATTTATTTTGAAACAATTTTATTTTACAAATGAATCACCATAAATGAACATATATTTAATGATGGAGAAAGAAAATGACAAATAGATGTTGTCAATAAGCAATCTCCATCACTAATTTTGAAAATAATAAATTTTAAATAAAACAAAATGTTTCCACAGTATAGTCATTAATTAAATGTCAAGAGCATACAGAGGAGTAATTGCCATTGCCAAGTAAAAAAGAAAAAAAATTAGGATTTTGGTGTGGCTATAGCCACATTAAGTCCAAACGTGGGTCCGTCCATGCCTACAGGTTAATCCCTTTAGAGTATTATGTTGGTGTTTATTCCGAATTTTGATAAACAACCTCTAGTCTCTTTATTAAAGATAACATGCAGGATCGACTAGAGAATCCTAGAACATAGTGTCAAAGTTTTATAAACTTGTGTTTATTTGTGGTGATATAGATATTCAATCTAAATGAACAATATTGTCAAAATCGACTGAAAAGTATAAATAAAACAACTTGCAAAGATAAACATAACAAAACCAGTCCCAGTGTAACACAATTAGAGCATTATTCACATAAACATATAAACATGGAAATAAATAAGCAAAGATAGCCATCTTAGCCATCCTTTAACACGCACGACTCTAAGGCTCCTCTACTTGGGTATCTCCAACAACGACATGAACATCAACACAACAACAAACAAAGGGGTGATAATACAATTCAAAATATGATTGTGGTGCATAATACAATAAGGATAGATATCACACGTGTTCTCAACAAACAAGTCACTCAATCACACAACAATCAATTATGCAATGCAAAGTATGTATGTAATGCACTTCTCGACTCGATGATGAGTGCTAAATTGTTGTAAATTTGAGTGTGAATAATTAGCACTCATCGGCTTAATTCATTTGTTTTACATCAATAAACCTCAACTTTAGTCAATATTTGGTATAGTTTACATTATAGTGTATATATTGCGCTATCGTGTAAATATCATTGAGTTTAATTGTTTTCATCTCATTTTTGTAGGTATTCAAGCATTGATATTTATTCATAGTTAGATAGAGCATGGAATAAGCTTTCCAACGCTTCGAACCGGGCGCAAATCGGAGTTACGGTTCTCAAGTTATGGCCGAAACAGTGC
The DNA here is from genome assembly GCF_029867415.1 of Vicia villosa. Classification (NCBI taxonomy): domain Eukaryota; kingdom Viridiplantae; phylum Streptophyta; class Magnoliopsida; order Fabales; family Fabaceae; genus Vicia; species Vicia villosa. Next base: position 147,709,969 of record NC_081184.1, on the reverse strand, counting down.
AGAACTTTTTGCTGTACTGGTGTCTCTCGCCGGGCGAAAAAAGGGCTCGCCGGGCGAGCCCAACCGACCCAAAAATGTGCCAACTTGCTGTCTGGAGCCGCCGGGCGAAGTCATTTTGCCGCCGGGCGAAGCGGTACTGACAGAAACACGTTTTAAGGGCCAAAAACACAATTTTTAGGTTATGATTGGATATTTTAGAGCTCCAATCCATCCAATAGCATTTTTTGAGTGGAATGATGCTAAAAAACACAATGGAGCTGTCAAATGGATGATCCGGGGTTGAACCCTTCATCAATCGGAGCCGACAAACCGGGAGATTTTTGGGTTTTTCTTCTTTTCTTCTCTTTGTGGTTTCATTTGTGGGTTTTGTATATATATACTTTGATCTCATGTATATTTGTTGACTATTATGTTATATAAAGCTTGCTTTCATATTTTTATGGATTATTGTCTTAGATTGTTGCTTTGTGGCTATGTGTTTGAGTTGCTATAGAGATGTAGGGCTATAATGCTTATCTAGGATGATTTTTTATTAACTTAATTGCAGAGATGAATTAGGTTGATAATCACTTAGTGTCAGTGCTTAATGCGTCTGAGCGGTCGTATTTGTCTGAGAGATCGACATTTACGGGAAGCTCGGTTTCTCATGTGTTGTTTAGGTGTCTGAGAGATCGACACTTAGATAATGTTGTGGAATGTGTTGTTGACATGTGGTAATATTGATATGTTACAAGTTGAGTATATTCGGTCAATAAGTTTAAGTTTGTGAAGAGTATATTATATGCAATACTTGATAGTTTCTTCTATTTGAAGAATGTATTCTTTTTGTGTTAATATTTACTTTTCTATTTTTTATCTTTAACAAATTCAATCCAAACTCATAACTATGGAAACTGTTGAACGACAGTTCAATGCACTAGTCCCTGTGGAGACGATAATTTCCCGGATAAAAACTTCCTAATTTTTGTTGCTTGTCGCTTTACTGCTTCAACAAAATGGCGCCGTTGCCGGGGATTGGTGTTTTATTGAATTTGCATTGCAATAGTTTCTATAGTGTTGAGTTTTGTATATATCGCACATATTATATATTCTCACTTGTTTATATTGATACTTGTATATGTTTACTATACTTGCACATGTTTTCTATACTTGTAAATTTGTTATAGTATTGTTTGTTTCCTTTCACATTTGCTTGTGTGTGGTTAGGAATAGCCGGGCGGAAGTAACTTGAAGGAACGTTCTTAAATAACAGGCGTCGAGCTTATGACGTAAAACAAACATGTTTGTTCTTTTTAGTTTTTGTTTAGTTTAGATAGTGCGATGCAATTGTCTAAACAAATTTAGATCGGACCAGTTCTTAAATTTCAAATCTTCACTTTTAAATTTGTTTAGACAATTTCATTTGGTCTTTTAGTTTGTTAATATTAATAGTTGTGTGTTTGTCTTTGAGCTTGTTTTGAGTAGCTTGAGGAATTTAAGGTGATTTTCCAAGTTTGATCGTTTCGACTTGCGAGTGTATGGTAATGATTTTGTTAAAGTTTTGTACACATTCAAGGTATGTTTTTATCGCTTTCTAGACTTTAACATATTCTTGATACTTAGGCTTTTTACAACTTTTATGTCATTCATTCCTTTGTATACTTGTTCGTTTGTGATTCACTTTAGTCCCCACCTTTTTGTGAGGTAGCTTTCCATTGTTCACATATGCTGGAGACCACATTCTTGTTTTAACTGGATTTTATTATGCTTAATCTTTTATGTGTGTTGATTGTATAATTGCATGAAAGTGATCAAGGCATTTTTGTTCCATTTTGAGCACAACTACCTTGGCCAAATAGTCAATTTACCTTGTGAGTGTGTGATCATTAGTACCTCCTTTGAGTCTTTTTGTCAATGTCCATGTTGTTTTTGCTAAATGCTTGTCTATGAGTGTTTGGTTCTCATTTTTGTATGGATGTTGATTCTTTGTTTTCTTGAACCCTTAACCATGATTTTTGGTTTGAATTTTTACCTTGCCTTAGAAAGTAGGGAGTATTCACATTTTGATAATATGGTTGAATTCAAGTTGGGGAAAGAATGATTGTGTACTTATTGGTTGATTTCTATGAGGTTGAAAGAAAAGAAAAAAAATGTGTAAAAAAAAAGTGACAAGAAAAAGAAAGAAAAAAGAAAAAAGTTTTGAAAAAGAAAAAAAAAAGAGTTTGAATAATTGTGCAAATAAGTATGGTGCTTTGGTGTGAAATGTGGGTTGATGAGGAAGTTTGATTGGAATTTTGTGTTTGAACTTTTGTGAGTTGATCACTCCCTTAGGTTTGGGCAAAATTTTGTTTCGATTAGCCTTAGGAATTATCCCTTGTTTGTTAACCAAGCCACATTACAACCTTGAAAAGTCCTTGTGATTCTTGCATTTGTGTTTTCAACATAATTTTTGGATGACTGCATAATTTAGTCTTTTGTTTGCAAGATTGTGGATGAGTGAAATTACCTTATTTTGTGTGTTTGTCATCTACCGATGATTTCATTTTGCTAGGTGTGATTCATTTTTGAACTAGTATTGTTTTAGAATGTTTGGCATATTCTTTGTATTTAGAATTTGTGTCATGTTTATGTTGTCGTCGTAGTTAGTGGTAAGTATATTTTATTTATGTGTACCATTTTACATTTGAGTCATACATTTGTTTCTATTTTTCAAAACTTGTTGATTTGTGATATTTGGATTTTTGCATTTGTTTCCTTGAGTTATTTGATTCTTGTTTAGGGACAAACAAGTTTAAGTTGGGGAGAGTTTGATAAGTGCTAAATTGTTGTATATTTGAGTGTGAATAATTAGCACTCATCGGCTTAATTCATTTGTTTTACATCAATAAACCTCAACTTTAGTCAATATTTGGTATAGTTTACATTATAGTGTATATATTGCGCTATCGTGTAAATATCATTGAGTTTAATTGTTTTCATCTCATTTTTGTAGGTATTCAAGCATTGATATTTATTCATAGTTAGATAGAGCATGGAATAAGCTTTCCAACGCTTCGAACCGGGCGCAAATCGGAGTTACGGTTCTCAAGTTATGGCCGAAACAGTGCAGAACTTTTTGCTGTACTGGTGTCTCTCGCCGGGCGAAAAAAGGGCTTGCCGGGCGAGCCCAACCGACCCAAAAATGTGCCAACTTGCTGTCTGGAGCCGCCGGGCAAAGTCATTTTGCCGCCGGGCGAAGCGGTACTGACAGAAACACGTTTTAAGGGCCAAAAACACAATTTTTAGGTTATGGTTGGATATTTTAGAGCTCCAATCCATCCAATAGCATTTTTTGAGTGGAATGATGCTAGAAAACACAATGGAGCTGTCAAATGGATGATCCGGGGTTGAATCCTTCATCAATCGGAGCCGACAAACCGAGAGATTTTTGGGTTTTTCTTCTTTTCTTCTCTTTGTGGTTTCATTTGTGGGTTTTGTATATATATACTTTGATCTCATGTATATTTGTTGACTATTATGTTATATAAAGCTTGCTTTCATATTTTTATGGATTATTGTCTTAGATTGTTGCTTTGTGGCTATGTGTTTGAGTTGCTATAGAGATGTAGGGCTATAATGCTTATCTAGGATGATTTTTTATTAACTTAATTGCAGAGATGGATTAGGTTGATAATCACTTAGTGTCAGTGCTTAATGCGTCTGAGCGGTCGTATTTGTCTGAGAGATCGACATTTACGGGAAGCTCGGTTTCTCATGTGTTGTTTAGGTGTCTGAGAGATCGACACTTAGATAATGTTGTGGAATGTGTTGTTGACATGTGGTAATATTGATATGTTACAAGTTGAGTATATTCGGTCAATAAGTTTAAGTTTGTGAAGAGTATATTATATGCAATACTTGATAGTTTCTTCTATTTGAAGAATGTATTCTTTTTGTGTTAATATTTACTTTTCTATTTTTTATCTTTAACAAATTCAATCCAAACTCATAACTATGGAAACTGTTGAACGACAGTTCAATGCACTAGTCCCTGTGGAGACGATAATTTTTCCCGGAGTAATACTTCCTAATTTTTGTTGCTTGCCGCTTTACCGCTTCAACACTCGACTTCAATGCAAGTGGTACCAAAGTTTTGGGAGTTCAGATTTATGTTACGGAGGTTATCCACTCGTCAGGTTACACCTATGATCTTACCAGTGATTAGAACCTGAAGTGGGGCTGCTGCGACGATGAGATCTTCACGCGTTTGGTGGAGGAGGAAAAGGGGTTTTGTACCTGCAAGGCACTCCGATGCTAAAGTGAGAAAGGGTGTAGAGATACAAACGAGCAAGAAGGTAAGAGTTTGAATTGTTGGATACCTGACCCTCTAGTGAAAGAGGGTATTTATAGCCCCTATACTGGGCCGGATGTGCAGGCCTGGAATGGAGACCGCCAGGACCTACTTGTGTAGTCGAGACCAGCACGTGGTCTCCATCCTGGTTCAATTGCACCAGAATACCTGGAGGGCACTGTCTTTCTAGAAGTAGGAAGACTTCGTGATATTTGGAGAGGCGTTGGCATCAAACCCTACGAGGAGGGGAGGTCCTCGTCAGACAGGAGGAGGAGATGCCCTCACACAGTTATATCTGCTGGGCCCCTTACTATAGGGAATCCTAGCAGCACCAGAAAGGGAGGTCCTCGTCAGACAGGAGGAGGAGATGCCCTCGCACAATTTAGCTGCTCGGTCCCTACTGTGGGGACTCCTAGGAGCACCAAAAGGGGAGGTCCTCATTAGACATGAGGAGGAGATGCCCTCTCACGGTTATAGCAACTTGGCCCCCACTGTGGGGACTCCTAACAGCACCAGAAAGGGAGGTCCTCGTCAAACAGGAGAAGGATATGCCCTCGCACGGTTATAGCTGCTCGGCCCCTGCTATGGGGACTCCTAGCAGCACCAGAAGGGGAGGTCCTCCTCGAACATGAGAAGGAGACGCCCTTGCACGGTTATAACTACTTGGTACTCCTGGCCAGCCGTGTGTTTGGCAGAGGGGCAGAGGCCTGGGCAGCCGTGTGCCCAACTGAGGTGCAGAGGAGGAAATTGCCTTCTACTGGTTGGGCCATCGTTATTGGATTGCTTTGGACTTGGATGTGGATTGAACCATGCTTAGCCATTTGGCCAGTCTAGAACAACCTCTAAACATGACTATTCGTTGGTCACATCTCTAGACACAACGTGTCCAGATCACATCTCTAGATCAGATATGTCATGATCACAACACTAGACCATGACTCACCTAACACCGACGTATATGATGCATGAATTTCAATCAAACATCATACTAGGTCCATCTCAACCTTCCCTTGCATAAACTCAATATTGGTTCCATCTCTGAACCAAATACACCACCATAATATTGAAAATCAAAAGACTACATCAATCATCAGTTACATTTCCAAATTGAACGCATAAGGACATCAATCATTAGAACATCATCATAACAAATAATTATTTTTCGTCATCATTAACTTGTTAGCTGGATTTTGCGACGTATCTCAGATGTTCAATAAGTCAGGAGAAGTTTAAAACAATTGAAAGAATTCAGCTGAAGTTGATATTATTTTGACGAGATGTCAATCAGATGCAAAAAAAACCCTTCTCCATACTACAACTATGAGCCTTTCTCTTTCTCAGTCTGACCATTTCTCTTCCCAAGCAAAATTCCATGTTCCATTAATTCTTCCAGGAGGTAACCCCTTGCAACGCCTTAATTCAAAATTCAAAATTTCTAACTGCGTGGGGTTACCCCTGGCAACGCTCATTGGAAATTCAAAGTTTTCCGCCTTAAATATTGCGAGGGGTTTCCCCTCATATAATTGTTTTTATTATGTTTCTTACATTTCGAGCGGTTTAACCCATGGCTACATCATTTATTTTGCGAGGGGTTTTACCCCTGACAACAATCTATTGCAAAATATACATTTTCTTGTAGTGTACGTCCAATAAATATTGTGTTCACAAACCATCTCTATCACATGATGTCCCTTTAGAGAACAAGGTGGTTTGCATGGATGGGGTGGTTTATATGGATTTTTAGCCTCCAAAGCCTTCATAGTTTGTGCATTATAGGGGCTACACTGGATGACCCCAACACTTTCACAACCATTGTGAAGTACCATCTGCAACCTTAAAAAGGCATTGCTTAACATTAGATCTCACCTTTGCATCTTTCTTCTCAATATGAACTCCCTCATGACTCAACTATCTTATTTAGAGCTGCCCGGCATACAAAACAACTTATAATTTGACACGAATGAAGTAATAAGATTTCTCACAAACAACTCTGCATGATCAATAAACTAGATTACATAATAAAATGCAATTACACATCAACAATCTTGTGGTAGTATGCAATATATGCCACTCTTTGGTGCATTTGACAGAAGAATAATATTACTATCTTAAATGGAGGTTGCGTATGCACATGCAGATTTTAAGTTCCAAATCTTAATGTTTTTACTATTTAAGTAGATATATATGGCGTTTGTGTGGTTACCAAAAAAATGGGTTACATGTGAGACTGGTCGGTTTGTGTGGTTAAGATTATTAATAGAAGAAAAAAATTAAAACAAAATAACTTCGAAATAAAAAGAGATATCAACAAACAAAACCAGGAATTTCATTAAAAAAATTTGAAGAGATGAAATATAAAAGAAGAAGAAGAAGATATAAGGAAGGAGGCATACATGACTGTCATCTAGTTTCCATTGTTGGAAAACTAAGACTTGCAGAAATTGTTTTGTAAGAAGGATAGAGTGTTATTATATTCTAAATAAATATTCAAAACCAATCTTAAATGCATTTTATAAATTACTAGTAACAAACCTGTGTGTTCATACGGGTTCTGGTACGCGACGCACATTTGTTTTAGATGTACATTTTTAATAGAAAACTGTCTGGTTATCCGTGAAAAAATAATAATTGAATGTATGATTAATAAAAAATATTTTGATCAGTAACTTCATGTCTCGTTAATAATCAATATTTTGATCAATAATTTTATGTCCCGTGTACAAATATTAGTTTTGTTTCACTATGCCAAATTTGTCTTTTAGCAGCACCCATATGAAAGCCTTTTAGGAAAAAGCGCTGCTATAGGTTTCGTTAAAAACAAAATTAAAAAACACGAAAAAAGCGCTCTTATAGGGGAGGTTACGAAAGCGCTTTCAAAAAGCGCTGGTAAAGGCATGGGTACGAAAGCGCTTTTCAAAAGCGCTCTTATAGGGGGGTTATGAACGCGCTTTTAAAAGCGCTGCTATAGGTGTAAGGCTACGAAAGCGCTTTTACCCTAAAAAGTGCTGGTAAAGGCATGGGTACGAAGGCGCTTTTCAAAAGCGCTGCCATATCATTTTTAAAATTAAAATTTTTAAAAACAAAATTATACTAACGCGTTTCATAATCCCTAATTCCTTTTTCTCTACCATCGCTGCCTAGAAAACTCAGAAAATCTTCTCAGCCATCGTCGCCACAAACTTTAAACTGCAAACTCCACGCATTCAACTTCGAATCTGCAAACTTCACGCATTCAACCGTCGTCACCCTCACTTCGAATCTGCAGAAACTAATCTCCCACAACTCACACACAAAAGAAGCAAGTCAAGGAGAGAAGACGAAGGAGATACGCTGAAGAAACATACTCGATTTAAATGTTCTTCCATTTTCATGTCAATTCTTCATTTACGATTGTATGCTGATGTAATGGGGTTATTTAGGGATTGACTAGGATTAGGGTTTATAGTTCTTGAATAATTGTTGCGGTATTTCTGTGTTTGACATTTGAAAGATTGAACACTGTTAAGAGAAATCGCGAGTGAGAATCCATGATGACAGAAAGCAATTGAAAGAGATAAGGAGATTCGCGACCGAGAGAAGAGTGAGCATCATTCGTTTTCTCCTCTGTTTCTGAGTGCTCAACAACGGGACTTACTATTGCCATTTCTATCATCATTATAGTACCAATGTATGTATGTGTACACACCTATAAAGCTTGTGTTTATTACTTTACTGAGATTTAGAAGCCCCGAGATAAATGTTGTTTGTATGTTACTGTGTATTTTGTATTAATTATGTATTAATATGTTGTACACATGATATATACATGTGTGGATTGTAAGTATAATTTGTTAAAATAAGAATATTTCCAAGTGTCATAATATATCTATTGAATGGCGATACTGCTATAAATAATCTTTCACTGGAAGTTATGTCCATTTTATCCTAAAAAGAACAACAAACATTCCCCTCTCAATGCCTCCACCAAAAAATATCATATTGAATTGATGGCGACCTGTGTTGTCATTGATGCTGAAGTAAGCTTTTTCACGATGAGAGTGGAAGAGTGTAGAACGGTTGGGCCGACCCGGTTTGGTCCAAGTTTCCTCATGCACTTTTTCATTGTAATTGGGCCATGAAGGTCTTTGCAAATTGTTATGCCTAATGAGGAATATTCAATTATGGAGGTTGTTGTTGTTGAACGAATTTGAATGAGAGGTAGAATTGTGTTGATATTCATATTGATGTTGAACACTAATTGTTGAGATTGATATTGCTAGAAATTCATATTTGTTGTTATGGATTCTTGAAACTCAATGCTTGTTGTTCTTAATTGATGATAGAAATTAAAGTGTTGTTGTTCATTCTTGAGGATTAAGGGTGGGGATGTTCATTGAATCACACATGTTGAATGGTTGTTAATATCAAATGGTGATTATATTGGTTGATTGATGCGGTTCAAATTCTTGAATACGAAGTAATGCATCATTTGTATGGCCTCATTTTTTCTTAAGATTGACATATTTTTTAAGCTATGGAGTATGGCCTCATTTTTATGTATACTCACATTAATGCACTACTTATGCTATTACAAATAGTTCCAACATCATTTGTATATAAACTAATTAGTGGTTGAGTCGGTTTTTATTTTATGAAATTTTTTATAACAAAAGTTTTCTTTCCTTTGAATTAGCAGCGTTTCCCGACCTAGTTCGACGTACAACGCTCAATCTCTACATTTTCTTGAGTTCGGTAAAATTCGAGGTAAATTTCTTTCTCAAATTACTAGTATTATGATGAATTTGTCTGAAATTGCGTGAATATATATGTTGCGTTTTATTGCTCCGGATTCATTCTGTATATACTGTGATGTGCCTTAATTAGTTGTTTTTGTTTAGATTAATTAAGACATGGATGAATTCAAATCGATTGCCGAAAGAGTACGAGAAAGGGGTATCGGAATTCGTTAATTTTGCGGTTGTGCACGCCGAAGACTCGAGTCGAATGACGTGTCCTTTCTCGGGTTGCTGTTACGGGGGCCAAGTTGACGGGGATCAGTTGGCATCGCATTTACTACGGTTTGGAATTGATAGAAGTTATACATGTTGGAATTTGCATGGTGAGAAAAGTAACGAGAATGTTGAATCAAGGTATAATACGACGTATGCTTCAAACGACGATTGCATAAACACATACAATTATGATCGAGTCTAAGAGATTGTAGAAGCGCTTGAAGAAGATCTTGAGGATTTTCCCAAAATGTTCGAGAGGTTGGTAAGCAATGCAGAGAAACCGTTGTATGATGGTTGTACAAAATTCACAAGATTATCTGCGGTGTTAAAGTTGTACAACTTAAAGGCGGACAATGGATGGTCGGATAAAAGTTTCACAGAGTTATTAGCCCTTATGAAAGATATGCTACCAGAGGATAATGTTCTTCCCAATCGAACGTATGAGGCCAAAAAGATGCTGTCCTCTATTGGCATGAGCTATGATAAGATACATGCCTGTCCAAAAGATTGCGTTTTGTTTCGAAACGAGTATGCAACGTTGAATGAGTGTCCTAAATGCGGTGCCCCTCGATATAAGAAAAAGTTGTCTCTGGAAAAAGTCTTATGGTATTTTCCTATAATTCCGAGATTTAGACGCATGTATCATAGTGAAACCGATTCAAGACACTTGACTTGGCATGCGGATGAAATAATTATTGATGGAAATTTGCGACATCCGGCAGACTCACCACAGTGGATGAAAGTTGATAATGATTATCCTGAATTTGGAAAAGAAGCAAGAAACCTTCGCTTGTCATTGTCTACTGATGGAATGAACCCGCATGGTATTCAAAGTATCTCGCATAACACTTGGCCTGTGATTATTATGATTTATAACCTACCTCTGTGGCTATGTATGAAGCGTAAGTACATGATGTATGAAGCGTAAGCACAGGTATCCCGAACTAAATCAAACAACATTACTTGGATCAAAGTGCAGGTACATTAATTTTCACAATTTTGCTTATAATAGTTATGCTACTTGATAAAACAAGACAACTATAAAATCTTATTTGTTTTTCTATGTAGTGTCCGCAACAACGAAACAGTTATGATTGCGGATACTTTGTTTTGAGGTTTTTGAAAGAAATCCTTCAAACGAATCAATTAGAGATTTCAATCACGGTATGGATTTATAACTTAGGATAATTTCTTATAATTTATTACATTTAACTAAATCATGCATATTATGTTTTTGTTATGTAGTACTTTGATGACTTCTATGCTGCTTCTTACACGAGACTTAAGTTGGAAGAAATCAAAGAGGAATTGTGTCAATTTTATATTCAGCGACTATTCATATAGGTATGAATACATTATTGTGTGAAACGTTTTATGAATACATTACTGTGTGACGGATTTTGATAATGACTTTGTGTTTGAGTTTTTTTGGTGGATGTTGGTTCATTTTGCTTAGTATTAACGGACGATGATGACGTTGTTATATGAATCAAGTTTGTTGTTTGCTGAATAAGAGTGCTGAACTTTGTTTTTGTTGTTGTTGAGTTTGATTCTTAAATAAGTGGTGTTGATAGTTTGATTTGAGACTGGATTGATGACACATTACATTGGTGGATTGAGTTGCAAATCACCTGAAATTGTTGCTAATAATATTGTTGATGTTTCTGCAAAGTTACTTTAATTGACCGTGTTGTTCTGTTCATACTTTGCAGGACCATAGGACTGTGCGCTCGTCGGATTTTGAGAATTCCGGGCTTATATTCTGATTTAGTTATTGTTAGAGATGATTTAGTTATATGTATCTCTTGTAAACATGTGAATTGAGCTATAATTGTGTATATATATATATATATATTTTATTTTGGATTATAATGGTATTATATTGGTATATAATGGTATATAATGTCCTACCTATGGTTGAAAATATTACAAGTTGAAAATATATTACAGGTCGAAAATAAATATAGGTTGAAAATATTACAGGTTGAAAATATATTACAGGTCGAAAATATTACGGGTTGAAAATAAATTATAAATTATAGGTCGAACTGGGAGGCTTAAATTACAGGTTGAACTTTAAAATACTGCGTTTAGCAACGACAGTGCTTTCAAAAACGCTCTTAAAGGCCTACCTACGAAAGCGCTTTCTAATTAAAAGCGCTGCCTAAGATAAAAAAAATAAAAGATAAAAAAAGAGCAACCTACGAAAGCGCTTTATGGAAAAAGCGCTGCTATAGGGTATGCTACGAGAGCGCATTTTGGATAAAAGCGCTACTATAGGGGATGCTACGAGAGCGCTTTTCTATAAAAAGCGCTGCTAGGGGATGCTACGAGAGCGCTTTTCTGAAAAAAGAGCTGCTATAGGGGATGTTACGAGAGCGCTTTTGGCATGCCAAAAAGCGCTGTCTTTACCTACGGCAGCGCTGGATATGGCAGCGCTTTTAAGCGCTCTAATAGTCTCAAAAAAGCGCTGTAAAAGCTGCTGTTTGGCATAGTGTTTAGATATCACTTCGTATATAAAAATATTTAAATCAATAATATATATTTTTTGATATACACCATATTTTTATAAAATATATTTAAATCATAAATATCATTTTTTGAAAAAAAGACATATTTTTTGCAAAAATAGAATTTTGAAATTTAGTTTGAGTTTTAAAATTTTATAATTTAAAAATTATCTATTTATTTTAAATGGATTGTTCAATGCACACTACTTTTAAAGTCAATTAATTCAAATCATTGAATGTTTGTCTTACCTATCCCTCCCTCGACTAAAGATGCATGCCACTAATATCTTTACAAAATTTCCTTCATCAGGGAATTAAACATAATATTTACAGAATGTTCAGTCATTGAGACCTACTAAACATCTAGGAATTAAACATAATATTTTCCTTCATTTTTCCAAAACATCTTTACAAAGTCATTACCTAATCAATCCACTTGTTTCAAATTCATAAAATTAACTACTGTAACTTCATACTAAGTCCAAAAAAGCTTTTTATGGAATAACTTTAATTGTTTTTTCAGTTGTGTATCCAATTCATAGAAGGAATACCATGTAAATGTTGTTCCAATGGAGTATATATATATATATATATATATATATATATATATATATATATATATATATATATATATATATATATATATATATATATAATCTTCATCCACTTCAGATTTGATTAAACATTTGTGATATGCATGATCAGGTTGAAGTATATAGCTAGAACTGTAGCAATCAACCAGGAAATAAAAAAAATTCTTACTGAAGTTTTTTTAAAGGTAAGTGCATTATTTGAAATGAATGAGTAGTTGTGTCCTATTCAACATCTTTTTTTTTGGTAGATAAAAATATATGACAATTCTAATTTTATAGCTTCTTCTTTAGGTTACAGATGAGTTGTTTGATGAAATTGCAACCAAAATTCTCAGTGAAGATTATTTGACTCCTGGAAGTTCTAACAATTCTTTTCGCCAATGGATCATAATGTTGCCACTTCAAACCATAAGGCATCAACCTCTCCACCCTCTGCTCCGATTCCTAAGGCAATTGCTAAAATCTTAGTTCCAGTTAAAGCAAAGGAAATAGAGAATGATGGTGCCAATGAAAAATCTAATTCCAGCTCTCCTGGAGATGTTTTAGGCCTTGAAAATTATGTACAATGACCATATCCATAGAAAATGTGATGCTAAATCAAACAAAAATATGATGCTAAATCAGAAAAGTTTCAACCTCAATTGATATTTCTGATGCATGTGAATGTGAATATGGATTAGATATAAGTTAACTATGTCAGTGAAATAAATGATTCATTTGCAAGACATTTGTACATGACATACAGTTATACACTGAGACAAAAATCTCAGTTAGCTCCACTCGATTAAGATCAAATCAAACTTATCTTTTTAATCCTTCTTACATATACATACCGAACTCTTCGAAAATTTCAAAGAGACGCATAAACGACATTTTTAGATATGAATGATTATAAGTTAGAATTAAAGAGATTAAGGAAAACAAAAATAGATAAATAGCAGTAAGCATATTTTCAAACCTTCCAACTTCAATATTACATTATTCATGGTAGGTTGGAACAAAAAATAGATAAATAGCAGTAAGCATATTTTCAAACCTTCCAACTTCAATATCACTTCAATATTACATTATTCATTGTTAGAATTTTTTGGGTCATACATGTAATAAATTAATGTGTTAGGACCATTATTCAATTAGCCAAATTAAAGTGATCTATTTAATGTAAAGTTTATGGCTAAGTATGTAATTGTCATGGAAAATATTATGTAGATACCAAAAGTCTTATTTCTATTTTTGTGATGGGTAAAATTGGAATAAGAAACCTTGAATAATCATGACCCTTCATGGAAGGGCATGAGATTCTAAACTTGATTAGGCATGACTCTTCATGAAAGGGCATGTGATTCTTATAAATAAGGGGTTATGGTCCCCAATTGTAGACAACTAGAAAAATATGATAGAATATTTATTCTCTTTATCCCATTGAAAGAGAAACTAAGGAATTGAGGAATCTACAATTGGAAGGTCATTTTCCTATCAAGATCATCTTCTTATCATCAAAATTTCATGGATCTTAAAGGTACGCTTCCGCTTAATATTTCATCATGAATTAAGAATGGGTTCATAAAGTTTTAATTAATTAAGAAAATTTCCAACAGCACACACCACAACCCCGCTTTGATTGAATCACCTTAAGCTGTTATTCAGTAGCAACATGAGGAAATCTTTCAAACAGAATTAATGCAAATGGCATAATGGAATACACTCACAAAGACAGAAGTTGCTTTGAGAGCTATGGTTGCACACAAGATATTTAATCAAACATTTTACATTCATAATAACCAAATCATAAAAAACAAAGTGTATGAAAAACTCAAGAAACCAGACCCAACTGTTTTGCATACAAACTGGAGAACCTTGTCGTCGTCAAAGCCAACTCCACCGCGTAGCCCAAATTAACAATAAACAGAACAAAAAGAACCAACCTTTAACATCTTAATAAAATCAATCAATCATATCTTTTTATATCGGCGTAAAGTAAAAGAAAAATTGTGTAACCTGTTCAACAGTTCCAACAACATCCTTATCAATTTCTAAGAAAAATGTCACAACACAATTTTAATCTCGAAACATGCATCAGGTTGTTTTCTCCCTTGAAATGTTATAGGTACAATATCATCTCATTTATCTGCTATTCTCATCTCCTGCCAATAGACATAACAAAAATAACCAACCTTTAACATCTTAATAAAATCAATCAATCATATTTTTTTATATCTGCGTAAAGTAAAAGAAAATCGTGTAACCTGTTCAACAGTTCCAGCAACATTCTTATCAACACAACCAATTGTTTCAAATTATTCTCAGAGAATATCAGCATGATATATATTTCGATTTGGATCTGTTTTATCTCCTTTCCTGTTTCCATTCAGCCATCATCTTAGCTATTTATCTATCATTCTTTTCACTTTTCAAAGCAACATCTTTTCACCTCTATGATTTTATCAATTCTCAACCCTTAGATGAAGCATGAGAGAGATGGTAGAAGAGAAAGGCAGGAGAGATCTAATTCATATATAATTAAATAACATTATAATATTTTTGTCAAAAAAAAAATAACATTATAATATTTTATGGTGTAATTGTTGTCAAGATACGGGTTGGGCTGGGTACCGCTGGGCCCAAAACTGGACCTGCACCCGCCCGTATAAATCCACTTGAAACCGGTTTTGCACATTCCAGCACCCGCATAACCCATTTGACTCGCCCGTTTGATCAAAAATCGGTTTGGTTTTAACGGATTAACACTGTTTGCGGGTTTTCGTCCACCCCTGCTTGAAGGTAAGAAAAATTGACTGGTAATTTTGAGATTTGATTGTTTTGCTAGTGATGAATTTCTAGATGACAACAAAAACATTAGTGAGTTGACTTCAAGCACGCAATATTTGACGATGGAAAATACTTTTCAAATGAGCTGTCACAGAGACCAGTTATTGAATAATACAAGATCTTATCCTATTCTATAATCTATACTAGTAGCAACTACACATACAAGCCTATAAAATATATGCCAGCAAGCAACAACTCAAACAAACCAGCAGAACAAGAAGATATCTTCAACCATGCAGCCCTTCACCTCATGCATATCACTTCTCTTCTTAGTTCTAAGTCTAACCTCAGGCCACTTCATATCTTCCCTCTCAGAAAAATGTAATCCAGATGACAAAAGAGCCCTCCTCCAAATTAAGAAAGAATTTGGCAACCCAACTAAACTCTCTTCATGGGATCCATCCATCGACTGCTGCAACCGCACTTGGTGGGAAGGTGTCTCATGCGACACCGACACACTAACCTACCGCGTCAACTACCTCGATCTCTCCGACCTCGACCTACCTCAACCTGTCTCTTTTCCACCCTCCATCACCAACCTCCCTTTCCTCTCCTTCCTCTATATCTCCCGCATCCCCAATCTCGTCGGTCCTATCCCACCATCAATCTCCAACCTCTCCAAACTTCAATACCTCTATATCACCCAGTGCAATATTTCCGGTGAGATACCCAACACCTTCTCACAGATCAAAACCCTCATAACGATCGACTTCTCCTACAACAATCTCTCAGGTCCTCTCCCTGACATCCTCCCGTCTCTCCCTAACTTCGTTGGAATAGCATTCGACGGGAACAAACTCACCGGACCAATACCGGAATCATATGGATCGTTTACAAAGTCTTTTACAGTGTTGACTATGTCGCAAAACCGTCTCTCTGGGAATATTCCAGCTTCTCTGGGGAAACTGAACCTTGCGTATGTGGACTTGTCACGGAACTCGTTGGAAGGTGATGCTTCCATGTTGTTTGGGTCGGAGAAAGAGATTCAGGCTAAGATATTGCTTGGTTGGAACAAGTTGGCTTTTGATATTGGGAAAGTTGGGTTGTCGAAAAATTTGCAGGCGTTGGATCTAAGGAACAATAAAATCTACGGTAGGCTGCCGGAGGAGCTGACGAAGCTTCAGCGGTTGCATAAGTTGAATGTGAGCTATAATAATTTGTGTGGTCCTATTCCATACAACAGGTTTGATGAGTATTGTTATGCTCATAATAAGTGCTTGTGTGGTCCACCTCTTCCCGCTTGCAAGAATTGAATCAATCCAGCAAAAATGTTATGTGCTCTTCATGTTTTTCTTATGCTATTTTTTTAAAGGCCAAAAGAAATATTTAAATATCAGTCTGAAGTTTAAGTCATAAGTCATGCTTGACCATTATAATTCAATACAACTAAATATAAACTAATGCAATACCACAAGTATTCAGCTAATAACCAGGTTATCCAAAAAGTAAAACTCATAATAGAAATTTGTTATACAGATAACAGAACCAGAGCAAAAATAAAAGACTTCAAAATTACAGAACAAGATTTCCACTGAAATCGACTCAGACAGAAAAAATTAAAATGCATAGTATAGCAGTTACTTCCAAACTCACTGATGCAATTCTCCACGTCTGTCAATTAAACTTCATGTCTCCTCGCCTTAACCAGAACCAACCACAATCAAAATAACTTTGAATAAAACACTAAAACACCAAATCAAGTACCAATGTCTTCGAAAGCACACTGTAACACAGTCGGTATTTTGTGGGCCTTAGGATTAAAATTGAACGGTCTAACTGTAAAGTTTAATAAACATATATAAACATATATAAACAATCAAATGGTTGAGATAATGTTTAAAAATTCTAGAGTTTATCAGTAGAAGATTGAAAAATTGTAACTCAGAGATCTTAGCACGGATCAACGATCCTACTTCTGATAGAAAAAAATATATTTATTTGTGTACAATTATATACACATCCCAAAAATCATCATGTATAAAGAATGAAATTTTAAAAAAATTTGCATTAGTGTTTCAGTAGTAACAGATATCCAGGCTAACGTTAGGCTCTATTGTAAGAAGGGGGTGAATGTGAATTAGTGTTTCAGTAAACTCCTCATCAATATTAATAAATATTAATTATGGATATTAAGTGAACCTGACCCAAATCCAGTCAATTTTGAAAATTTAGACTTTTTATTAACAAGTTGCCAAGAAAAGCGCCGCCTAGTGTTTTTCCCCAAACTAGTTTGGGGCATAACTCGTTCGAGTTTACCACGTTAGACACATTTGATTCCACCTGAATCGCAGGACGACAATGGGAGTTTGAGACGTTGACTCGTTTGATTCTATGAGTCAACTCGCGAGTTTGCATAAACTGGTTGAGATTACCCTGCAGTTACTATTTAATAGTAGGGAATCTATTTCTAGAGGATTTACAATCCATTGATTGATGGTGTAATTGAAACATGTTAATGTGCATTTTAACAGGATCCAATAGGTCATTTGAACTTCGTCCATCCAATGATCTACGACTTTAATTTTGTTATTAGAAATATTTTCATTGCTCCTTTTTCTTATGGTCCAGATGCAAGCAAATCAAATGACGATAAATCTTTTCATCTTTACTCTTCTACTGCCGAACATACCTGACAATTGTTGAAAATGTGTCGAAGCATAATCATGCATAAGAGTAATTCTTTTCAACCATGACATAATCATTTACCAAATATATGATATCATCGGATACTTGAAAAATAGGTGCTGAATTTTCTCTGAGATCCCTCGTTTAAATAAATTTTATTTTGTTGGTATCCTATTTAAATTTTCTCTTTTAAATGTGTTTCCTTAACTGACACGACTCATAATATAAATTAGATAATCTTGATAAACTTTGCACTAACTTTGTAGTTTTTGAAAATTTAGATGACCTAACTGAGCATGAGTAGTGAATGGAGAATCTACGACAGATCATCTTAGAAGATACAGAGACGTAATAAAGGCCTTGAGACTCACATCTGAGGCCAATCCTCCGTCCTGGACTCGGTTTCTGCAGAGTAACATAACTGTTAGTAAATGAAACCAATTATGTCACTCCCACTCTTTTCGATATCAATGTTATTAATGGTCTTGACCAACTGACGAAACTTTTAACCCCACTTTGAAGCACCAGATCAAACTTAATTTTACTTTTGACCATCTTGGCTTCAATAACTACATGAAAGACCATCATGACAAAATTAAGTCTCCGACTATGAGCACATTACTTTCCTCACCATTTGGTCTCATTTCATTTTTTGTTCTAGCTCCCTCTAAATTGCATCTGTGAGAAATCACTTATCTTTTTCTCCAAGAAAATGCGCAGGTTAGAATAGCCTTTACCAACTCGCACCAATTCCAATAAAGATGAGCTAGATGGTGGGCCCAAATTTAAAGGTAATGGTATTGTAAGAACAGGAGGTGGCTTCCTCTCATTAATGACTTTACCTACAAAAGAGTGACTTTGCCTTTCAACAACCTTTTCTTCTCTTAATACACCAAAAGTGCATGTCTTAAGGCATCTCAAATGCATGTTGCTTAGTTCCTACACGAAGGTATTAGTTTTGTTGCTTAATTTTTTTAGCATTGAAGCAGATACACTTGGAGATCTAGTTGCTTAAATTTTTGTGTTAGTTGCTTGCTAAAGCAATATATATATAACTATGAGATGCAACCTAAGAGGGGGTGAATTAAGGTGCTTGATTTTTCTTGATTTTACTCAACAATTTTTAACATGTTATTTTTTATTGTTTTCATTTATGGAGGATCTTTGACTAGATAAAATTTGGTCAAACTTCTTTTTCCCTTGGGTAAATTTTCTTAGGGTTTCAAGTAAATCAATTACTTTGTTTATAAGAGACTCACACTACTTACATTCTTCTTTTGAAGTTCTAAGCTTAATTATCTCTATTTAGAAAGAATTATTGATTTCCTTAAGATATCTTAAGGATTCCTTAATACATAGGGTACACTCTCCCAATTTAGCATTTTCTTCCTCTAATTGACCACTCATTCAAAATAGTTGAGCATAAGATGGTTTGATACCTGGAATAATATCTCCATCGTAGGATGCTTTTAAGCAAATTTCACCTTCTTCGTTAGAAGAGGATTCCTTCATATTTCTCCCCGAGGTTAAATTCTCTTCTACTCTTCTTCTTTTGAGTGTTAAAGAAACTTCTTCATCTTCTTTGTTATTCCTTGAATAAGATGGTCCTTCATTGGATGATGAATCTTTCGAGGATCATTTAACTACTGAGTAAGTTCTTTCGAAGGATTGCGTAGGAGTTGTATGATAGGAGTACGCTGAGGATGATGATTCTTCATATTAGATTCCTTCATCTTTAAGTAATTGAATTAGATTTTTCAACTTTTCTATAATTTCCTTCTTTCTTGATTTTTCCTGAAATTCACGAAGGCTCTTATCTTTTGATTTAAGAATTGGATTAAATTTTCAATTATTAATTCTTAGATATTTGTTGATAATACAATTTCTAACAAAATTTCCAATATTTTTAAATTTAGAAAAACATCCATGATTAGTATCTTCATCTTCTTTGCCTTGCGTGTTCATCTTCTCTTGTTCAATACTTGGAGAAACTCCATATATTATTTCAAGAGTATCTCATATTTCTATGGCGGTATTGCAATGATGAATATGGTAAAATTTGCTATCATCTAGAGACGTTGTTATATGGCTCTTAGTTTTAAAATTTATCTCAAACTTTCTCTTTTCCTCTTCGACCCAAAGGGAATTGGGTTTTTCTACTACTTCATCATTACTTGACGAGTAGGGATAAACAGACCATTGACTATTGTTTTCCACAACTCATGATTTATGCTTTAAAGAAAAATTATAATTCTAACTTGTCAAATATCAAATCGACTATCATTAAAAAGAGGTGGTGTATTTAGAAAAGATTTATTATCCTAAGTCATCTTCCTCATTAGACGATTAACCTTAAATAAGAGTTAGGCTCTGATGTCACTTGTTAGACTTGAGACTTCACACACAAGAGGTAATGAATTGTGTGGCCCAGAAAAAAGTGATTTTGAAAAACTTTGCAAAGTAAAATCAAAGTTTAAAATATTTTAAATAATTAGCAGCGGAAAAATAACTTTGTAGAAAAGAAATGGCGGAAAAGTAATGTGTTAAGGGAAAGAGAAGATACCGAGAGTTATAGAGGTTCAGTCAAAGATAAAATGACTTACTCCTCTCTGCAAGAACTGGTCTTGAGAGCTTTTAATAGGTTGTACATACTAACCCCCTTATACAAGGAAATATGGTTGACCTCCAACCAAACAACAAAAGACTTCAGAATATGGTCGTTTGAGTCTTCTATTCCAAATAGCATATCGAAGCAGTTAGTCTCCTTTCCATACGGTAGATTGAAGTGGTTAATATTCTCTCCACAAACAAGAATCTTGGAGCAGTTAGTCTTCAAGTTCGTAAACGTTGCAAGCTTTTATCACGGTTTGATCTCATGAACTTCAAACCTTTGTCTTACACGGGCTAACCAATAACTTGTGAGATTTTAATACCGAGCTAATCCCCAACCTTATCCAAACTTACCACGGGCTAAGCTTTAACCTAATATTGGTTTTACCACGAACTGACCAAGAACCTAAAGAGATTTTACCACAGGTTAATCTTGAATCTAAACACGGGCTTGATTGCACAATCCCGAAATCAAAGCTTTTACGTGTTTAGCTTCTATCCCAAACAAATAATTTTTAATTGGACAATATTCAACCAAGGTATAAAAAAAACTCTTGGTGAATTTTACAATTCTACCAATCCAGAATTACACTTTATTCTCATTCACAAAATGACTTTTCTCACAAAGGCACTAAGACTAAAGTATTTAGTGAGAGAAAGTAAAAAAAAGTTTATAGAGAGATAGGGAGAGAGTCAGTTGTGTTAAAATATGATTTTAGATAAAATGAAATGGGGGAAATGAAGCTTAATTTATAGGCTAGAGGTTGACTCAAAAAAAAAATTCAAATAAATGCATCTTATGACAATTTAATCGATTGACACATGTTTACAGTCGATTAGAGGTTTTAAATATAATCGATTGTAAGTTCAAAAAAGAAGGAAAAAATATCTAGTCGTTGCACATCATTAAGGCGTTAACGTGGCTAGGGAAATGTTTTCTTGTAGTGGTTGTCCTAATCGCTTGAGACTCAATTTTGATCTTAGCTAATCGATTAGAAAAAATGTGCTAATCGATTAGATATGTCAAAATTTTATCCGTCACTATATTGACAGTTTCCAATTCATCTGGCACAATTTCATGATCTTTTTGAAAATATTTTCTTTGATAAAAACAATTTGAAAATGTATTTTAAAGTGTGTGTGTGTGTTTTTTTCACTCTCGTACCGCGTACACGTACCGTACTCGTGATACTTTATTTTTTTAACATTATTCGTTTTCGAGTGAAAGTTATGGTTTTCTCAAATATAGATACAGTATAATCATGTATTTAGTTTATTCCTTAATGTATCTTAACATTATTTGTTATTTTTTAAACCTTTAATAGGGATATTTTATTGTGAACCTAACGTTCTAGTTATTTACTCATACATTTTATAACATGGCGATATATATATATATATATATATATATATATATATATATATATATATATATATATATATATATATATATATATATATATATATATATATATATATATATATATATATATATCATGGCGATATAACATAGTGATACTTTATGAAAATTTCTTTGGCCACCTCCCTATGGGGGTCACCTCCAGCGAAAATTCCAAAATACCCCTGTTTCGGAAGTTCATTTCCGAAAGCGTCTTTTTTTGAAAAAATTTACATACTTCGGAAGTGCACTTCCGAAATACTGCGATTTCTGCAGATTTATCAAAACACTCCCCCTCCCCCAATCATTTACCCTAAATCAAAACAAAAAGTGGCAAAGGCGAAAATTTGTGCAAACAGAATTCCAAAGCTGCATCAAGGCTCCAATCACACTGCTAAACAACATTCAAAAGCCCTCAATCCTAACACTTTGTAAGTTTTGAAATTTTTAGATCTATTATTGAAATGCATGTTATTTAGGGTTTTAATTGCATAAATGATATATGGTTAGGTTGTTAGTAGTATTTAGGTTGTTTAGAAGCATTTTGATTTGGTTTGAAGTTTGGTTTAGGGGTCTTTCATGGAAGTTGCAGAAAACTCCATCGCAGGGGTGTTTCGGAAGTTCATTTCCGAAAACACCTCCATCCTAGTTTTCGGAAATGAACTTCCGAAATGTATCAGAAGTTCAAATTTTTTTGTTTTTTATTTTGTCTATGCATATTAATCGTTTTCAATTGTTTACAGGAACATGTCAGGCAACCAACCAGCACGCAGGACTGCGTCTTCTAAATAGGGCGCTAAGGGAAGAAAGGGTTCTTCAAAGAAGGAGGTGAAAGAGGTGAAGGAGGTGAAGGAGGTGAAGGAGAAGAAGAAGCTTTTGACTGGTTCTGCTTCTCGTCCCCTGGGGGTCCATGGCTCGGACGTGCAGGCTCAGCCTTCAGGCGTGATCAACGCTGATGGTTCTGATACTGAGTGGGATGAGGATTGGTATAATTATCTTCATTCGGAGGAGTTCGCTCGTCGGGAAGAATAACGTGTTTTTATTTTGTTTGATGTGTATTTTGTAACGCTCGTCGGGCAGAATAACATGTTTTTGTTTTGTTTGACGTGTTTTGTTTTGTTCTGATTTCGGATTGTATCGCACAGTGTTTTTGTATTGGATTTATCATGTTAGTTTTTGGAAGTGGTAACCGGGGTCGGAACATATGACGGAGGAGGTGGATGTTCGGAGGAAGAAGAACCGGAGGTACGTCCACCGCGAGACAAAGGAGTCAATCAATGTAAGCTATAGTTTATCATTATCATCTGGGGACGTCATTTTGTTGAAAGAGTATTGTGGTGTACTTTTCGTTATTATCGTATCCACAGGGATTATTGCGATATCACCGCCGTTCTATAGCCTATTTTGTCTTGAGTTAATGTTACTTTAGTTTTAGGTTTGCAAAAGATCATTCAATTCTTTTAGTAGCAAAGAGTAAATTAATGAAAGTTCTAAGTTAAAGAAAATGCATCAAGATTCGATTTCATCGACCTAAGTTTGTATGTTTCCTTATAAATATATGCTTATGAACTTGCTAACGATCAATATAATTACGTATCGACACCTATCTCGTCCGTGTCCGCAACGATGTAGCTAGATTTACGGTATTGTTTAACCGACGATTTCTCCACCGTTTAAACAATACAAATAACGTTTTAAGAACCGATACTTAGTAAACATCAAACTCTAAATCCATGTCTGCAACTTATAGTTTGAAAGATGATGAGTTAGGTCTAGATACAAACATTGATGTCTCAAACATTTATACCAAAGAAAAAGCTTTAATAAACAAACTAAACCATCTATATTGATCATCACTTGTTCATACACATATATTCACAAGAAAAACATACAAAAGGCTAGGAAGATTACATCTTATCTTGATACAAAAGGGATTTAGCTATCCATGAGAATGGTAGCTTGCACAAGAAGGAAAGGATGAAGATCAACAAGCATCAAAGGCGATTAATCGACGATCAAGGCTTTCAATCTTCAATTCTATGTTTGCTACAGTGTATATTGCTCTTGGTTCTCTCTTAAAATATCTCCACACCCTTCAAAAGTGATCTGGCCCATAAACAAATAAACAAAGTTTCGCAGACCGCGCTTAGCGCGGTGCAGCCCGCTAAGCGCGCTATCATTAATTGCTTAAACCGCCCAACCGCGCTAAGCGGGATCCAGACCTCGCTTAGCGCGGAACTCTCTGCCAGAACTTCCTTCTTTTCTTCAAAAGCGCGCTTAGCGGGCTCAACCTCGCTTAGCGCGCTACCTCTTTTCAGCAATCCTTGGCTTTGGTCTTGGAACATCTTCAAAGTGCTTTTTCCATGGTCCAAGCTTCCAATTATCTATAAAAACTACAAAATCCAACATAGATTGCAAAGATAAAAACTATTCAACAATAATATAAATATAAGAATAAATATATACCAAATGACAATAAAATACTACTATTAACCACAAAAAGACTTGAGAGTTACCAAAAATTACCTAAGATATTTACACAAATTGGTAACTAACACATTTCTAAAAAATCAAGATTAAAAATAATAAGATTTTTTTCTCAATTTTTTGTAATGACGTCCCCTGATGATAATGATAAACTATAGCTTACATTGATTGGCTCCTTTGTCTCGCGGTGGACGTACCTCCGGTTCTTCTTCCTCCGGACATCCACCTCCTCCGTCATATGTTCCGGCCCCGGTTACACCTCCTCCGTCATTTGTTACTTACAGTAGTACGTATTTTTATTAAAAGAATAAAAAAACCTTTTGAAATTTGGAAGCCTTTTTTTCTCCCCACCACTCTCCCATCCCCACCTACCCGTGTTCAACAATATGTAACTTTAATTTTATGTAATATTATTGTTGTAATCTTCACCCGATTAAATAAAACGAATTGTTGTTGTTTTTCATTTTATTCTGTCCAGACATATTTTCGGAGGTTCATTTCCGAATTCTCCAAGGGGGGTGCGTTCGGAGATGAACTTCCGAAACACCACATTTTCTGAAAAGTAACTTTATTTCGGAGATGCATCTCCGAAATCAATATTTTATATTAAAAAAAACACGTTTTCGGAGATACATTTCCAAAAACACATTTTTTAAGAAAAAAAGTACAGTTTCGGAAATGAACTTCCGAAACAAGGGGTATTGTGTTAAATTCACCAGGGGTGGGCAGGAAGGTTAGGAGGTGGGTGAAGAAATTTTCTACTTTATTTACTGATACATTATATATATAACATGGCGATATTATGTCAAAAACCATAGTGTGTTGACGGTAAGCTAGCATGCAATATTAGACATAATATTTGACAATAAAATGAAATATTTTCAAATGAGTTGTCACTAAGACTATTATTCATGCCTCTTAATTACTGAGAAAGTGGAAAAGGATATGCATAAAAAGGATCACGGTGCTTTGATCTTAAATCTTGAAAACATGGTGCGGAGAGAAGTTTCAAAAAAGAAGATAGAGTTTTATAATATGACTTCTCTAACCATTAAATACTATCTCTATCTATTATGATGAAAGCAATGACATTAACATTAATATTTAGGCGAACAAAGACCATTATTCAGCGAAACAACGACTATTAATTAATTGATGTAATGTTTTTTTTTACTAAACAAAATTTAAGAGATCATAAAATTTTTATATTTACTAATGTGTAAAATAACGTGAATTCTCTAGAGAAATCTTCTAATTGTAACAAGAAATGTGCATAATGAGAGAATGAATGGTGCAAGAGGAGTGAGAGCTTCTAATGCGACAGAATGGGGAGGACCTGCAAATTTAGCACTCTAACATTCAAGTCTGTGAAATTTCGTAGATATAATTTTAGGGTGAGAATTAGATAATACTTGTATTCAACGTGTGGAGAGGTTTATCTGAGTCCTTTGATTGTAAGTAATTGCCTTCGTCTCAATGAAGTTCTCTCTGTCCATTTGTCTTTCTTGAAAAAGTTTTGGACTGAGCATTTGTGATTGAATTTGCCGCTTCGGGCCTCTGTCCGACCCAGAACAATTGTCCCCAAGTTCTCGCAGTTGTTTGGAAACACGGGAATTGAGGTTCTTGGGCCACTCTCTATTTGATCACCTTGTGCTCCACAAGAGAATCCTTGCACTACAACGGTGGAAGTGAAAAAGTCTGGTGAGTTAGATTAGGTAGTCTACCTGTATGGTGAGTGAGATTAGGTAGTCTTGAGAAAATGACAGACTCATCATTAAAACATTTCGTACCGTAATTCCTACATGTGGCTTCAAGTCCCTAGGGTAGGGAGTGGTGATAATACTTAGAGTGTTTGAGTGCATTTGAGTGTCGTTGTGATATCGAGGTTGATTTTCCATGGTTGAGCTCATCTTTTAAGACTTTCTTCATTAGGGGTCGTAGATTTCTCTCTCTCTCTCTCTCTCTCTCTCTCTCTCTCTCTCTCTCTCTCTCTCTCTCTCTCTCTCTCTCTCTCTCTCTCTCTCTCTCTCTCTCTCTCGTCTTCTTATATAAGGTAGCCCATTATTGCGAATGATTTTTTCACCTTCTTGCTCAAATGCCTCACTTGTTTGGATTCAAGTTACACTTGTTTGATCTGTTCATCTCTCTCTCTCTCTCTCTCTCTCTCTCTCTCTCTCTCTCTCTCTCTCTCTCTCTCTCGTCTTCTTATATAAGGTAGCCCATTATTGCAAATGATTTTTTCACCTTCTTGCTCAAATGCCTCACTTGTTTGGATTCAAGTTACACTTTTTTTCTTCTTTGGATTCAAGTTACACTTGTTTGATCTGTTCATCTCTCTCTCTCTCTCTCTCTCTCTCTCTCTCTCTCTCTCTCTCTCTCTCTCTCTCTCTCTCTCTCTCTCTCTCTCTCTCTCTCTCTCTCTCTCTCTCTCTCTCTCTCCTTCCTCTATTTTAGTTTCCTTCATCGTTCTTGAGACTCTAAGTGGTTTCTTATCATTTTATTTGCTTCTTCCCTCACAGCCTATCTAAGGTAATATTTCATTCTCTGTTTATCTCACTGCTTTTGCTCTTATTCTCTCTTTAGTCATGACCAACCCAAGAATCCTAAACATGAATTTTGTGGACTTGTCTAACAAGGATGAAATAAGTGATTCCTCTTCGGGAACCATAGTGATTCACCCAACGGTACTAGACACAGTTCCTCTGACGATTACACCATCTGCCAACATTATACTGAATAATGATAGTTAAGATTCTAGAAGGAGTTATTATGGTATTAATGAATCCTCGAGTCCTCAGGGAGACAAAGATCTAGAGGATCCCATGTAGGATAACCCATTTAGACTTTACATTAGGGAGGTTGGACATGGTTTACCATTCCCCGAAGTGTCTGTGGTGAACTCATAGGATTACCAAAGTGACTTAAGGGTTTGCATTATTTTAAGTCTTTTAGAGAAATTAACAACTGAGATCCCAGTGAAGACGAGATAAAGAGGTATCTTGAATATCGTGCACACTCTAGAACTCATGGTAGTGATTTTTTGTGTTGTCAATGATTTGGAGATGGTATGGAGAAGGAAACAAAATCTCTAACTTCTCGTCGGTGTTGATCGATATCCCTGTGTGGGAGGAGAGGTATTGAGCACGACCACCATCTTTAATGAGGCGCATAGGTTGGAAAACACTTAATGAAATATGGGTCTATCTTATGACTGGTCTGTTTCTCATATAAAGCCCAATAAGAGGTTATGCAGCTACTTTGATGGATGTTCATTTCCTCTTCTCGAGTGCTTCCTAGATGGGGTTCAGACTTCCCTTCAACAACTTTAAAGTGGGGGTTCTGAATCATCTCAAATTTCTCCATCTCAACTGCATTTGGTAACCTAGCCATATATAATGGTATTTCATTACTACTACGAGGACATGGGATAACTTCTGACTCTGAAGTTATTTTTTCATTTGTTCCACGTGCAACACACTTTTTCCCAGGAAAAGCGAGGGAAAGTAGTGCTTTCATTTTGTCAAGCAAAGACAAATTTGGACTTTTTTTATAACTTGGAAAACTTCAAAGATCGGTATATTTTAGTCATTCCTTAGAGTCGTGATGCATACTCAAGTTTGTTTGGTCTCCTTAAATGCGGCTCTCCTGCCCCCTGGATCAAGTTTCCCATATGTGAGGACAAATTTCCCAAGTATTGGAATTATAATCATTCTTAGAGATTCCAAAAAATTATGTGATTCCACCATAGGAGTTGACATCGAAAGAAGAAGGCTTGAAGGTCGACCTTGTTGCTTTATGGGAGAGAAGTGGTCAAACCTTCAGATGTATCGGTGTCCTGACAAAAGAGACGATATATTGAAGTGCAATTGCTAGTAGAGGCGGCCAGTAGTCAAGGAAGAAGAGAGATCGATTTTTGGTAAGGAGTTGGAGTTAATTTATTATTTTATTACGTTGTCGTCTTAGTATATGGCTTAACTGTTTATTCATTATGTTTTACTGGTATCATAGGTGTCATCCAAATATAATCAAAATGAAGAAGGCATTAGCCCAGATTAAGCCTACTCATCCCTCTGATTTGATCGAAGATGCTTCTGCACCGGCGAAGGATGTGGGTCTAGGAAAGGGTAATACGTCAAACCCGAAAGAAGCATATCAGTGTCTTGATAAAGAAGGCACAAGTGTCATCACCAATAAGGGTGGTAAGACGGGCCCAACCCAATTGGCACGCTAGTTTTTCCTGCACTTTAGTGTGGAGCGGGCCAAGGGTTTAGGCCCACACCCTCTAATATATATGTCTCGCCCTGCCCCTTTTCAGACGTTGGAGGCTACCATGTCCAACACTGCAAGGAAAATTCTTCCAAGATGCAATTGTAAACACTTTCACAACGTACCACTAAGAAACACACTTTCACGGTCCTATTGTTTCTTCCTTCTCCAATGGAAACTAGCAACTCTCTATTACTACAAGTATTAATAACGAAGTCATTGAACGCCTCAAGACTCCTTCCTCCATATGGTTAGAGGACTTCTGTGCCCAACCCCAATCTTACAAATAAGCTGGCATACATGATGTTGCAAAAACTTCTGTTATATGTAAGGATACTTGAGAATGTGTGGTGGTCCATGGCAGCGGTCACCACTAACAGAATCTTCGTGTTAGAGATCCCTTCAAACTTCACATTGCCTCAAAACCCTAGGATAAACTTCTCCTTCTTCAATTTTCCTTATAGTGTCCGAGGACACGAGGAAATCTCTACTGAATGTTTCTTGTTCGAATCTTCCTTACCAAACAATCCTCCACTAATAGGGAAACAAAGAGGTTTTTTGATGACATCAAGGTAGGTGCTCGAGAGGTGACTATGATATTGCAAAGTGTGTGAGATTGTTGCTGGTGAAATGCGGCATTCAAACAAGATGAATCTGATGTAGAAGTTTGTGAAAATCAATAGTTCGATACCCACATATAACGCCATGATCTGAGGTCGAACATAAATATGTGCGACGAGGGAATGAGTTCTCTAGTGCAACGGTGAGAGCTTCTGATGCGATAGAGCGGAATGAAACTACAAGATTAACACATTAACATCCAAGTATGTCTAATTCGGCATGCGATGCAAGGCCTGATCATATTTGACTGTAAAAAATATTTGGAAGGGTTAAGATCAATTATGAATACAGATCCTCAACAGCCAATACAATAGCTATGCAGCCAAATAGTGACCCTTGATTGATTAATTGAAATAGATTTAAAATTCTATTTTTAAAAAGGAAATAATTACAATAATTATTCTTAAATCCAAATTTTATATTCTCAATAATTTATTTTACATTGTCTATTTCTTTTACCCTTAATTAATTATGTCGTAACTTTTACTTACAAGTCAAAATTTATATATATATTTTTGATATTTTAATTTTATATTTTGAATTAAATATGACTTTTTTCTTTTAAATAGACTAATTTTTATTTTTAGTACATCTAATTTATTTAAAAACTTTGGCCTTTTGAAATTTTTGCTATTAATTTATATTTTGGATTAAATATTGATTGTTCTTTTAAATAGATTGATTTTTTATTTTTAGTATGTATCTTTATTTAAAAAATTTGACCTCTCAAAATTTTTGTTTCTAATTTTAGTTTTTATCATTTAACAAAATTTTATATTATATGTTCTAAAAATTAGAGATTAAATTGTTAAATTAAATTGAAAGATATAATATAACATTTATTTTAATTATTTAATTTTATAATATATTCGTGATTTAAAACTAAACTTATAAATTTTCTATAATTATATAATTTTAATTTTAATTATATATGTTCCAATTTTAAAATTAAAATAATTACATATAAAATTTTAAAATTATGTATAATTAAATTATAAAATGGAATATATAATGTTTAAAAGATTATTTTAATTGGAACATATAATATAAAATTTAATAATTAAAATTATAATATTATTTATAATACTGTATATAAAATTATAAATTTAAAATCAAATAATTTATTTTCCAATTTATATTATTTAAATTTATAAAATTAGAAAATTGGATAAATAAAATTAAATAAATAAATAGTTTACGAAATTAAAATTAAATAATTAACATAAATTTTATATTATATGTTACAATTTAATCTTTAATTTTAACATTTGAAACATATAATATAAAACTTTGTAAAAAGATAAAAATTAAAATCATTAGTAAAGATTTAGAGAGGCCAAATTTTTAATAAAATTTTGATACACTAAAATCAAAATTAGTCTAGAACAAAAACACATATAATCCAAAATATAAAATTAAAATATCAAAAATAATTTACGAACGCAAATAAAAGTTACAACATAATTAATTATTAAAGAGTAAATTAAATAGACAATGTGAAATAAATTATTGAAAATATAATATTTAAATATAAAAAAATTATTGTAATAGATTTCTTTTTTAAAAATAGAATTTTCAATTCATTTTAATTAATCAATCCAAGGACCACTGTTTGGCTGCATACATGACTGCTAATGTTTTGGCCGCCGAGGATATCAATATCCCGTATCTCCCTGAAGCTATCCTTGTCCATGTTTCCAAACGAATATCATACCGCACAAAAGTGTTTCAATTTCATAAATAGATGTAAGCATAGCATAACTCTTTCTCATATTGAGTTGATTGCAAGCTAGCCGAGCAACAATATTTGACAATAAAGTTAAATGCAAGCTAGCCAACAATATTTGACCATAAAATGAAATGCTTTTCAAACGAGCAGTCACAAAGACAATATTCATGCCTCTTAAAAATACAAAAACTATTACTTAATTTAATAATGCAAGATCTTATCTTCATATGACACATATAAACCTATATATATACCCCATCAACAAGCAACAGAAAGGAAGAAACATAACAAGATGATATCTTCAACCATGCAGAACTTTCCCTCATGCATACTACTTCTCCTTCTAACCCTAACCGCAAATCTCTTCCTTCCATCACTCTCAGAAAGATGCAACCCAGATGACAAAAAAGCCCTTCTCCAAATCAAGAAAGAATTTGGCAACCCAACCAAACTCTCTTCATGGGATCCAACCACCGACTGCTGTAACGGCACATGGTCCGGTGTCTCATGCGACACCGACACACAAACCTACGGCGTTAACGACCTCGATCTCTCCGACCTCGACCTCCCTCAACCCGTCTCCATTCCACCCTCCATCACAAATCTCCCTTTCCTCTTCTACCTATCTCTCTCCCGCATACCAAACCTCGTCGGTACTATCCCGTCGTCAATCTCCAGCCTTACCAAACTCCGGTACCTCTACCTAAGCCACAACAACCTCACCGGCGTGATACCCAACACCCTCTCACAAATCAAAAGCCTCTTAACTCTGGACTTCTCTTACAACAAACTCAGCGGTCCTCTCCCCGATACTCTCTCCTCTCTCCCTAACCTTATCGGAATCACCTTCGACGGTAACCAACTCTCCGGCTCTATACCGGAGTCCTATGGCTCGTTTCCAGATACATTTACAGTGCTAACTCTGTCGAGAAACAGTCTCTCCGGCAACATTCCAGCATCTCTTGCGAAACTGAACCTTTCAATCGTGGACTTGTCACGGAACTCATTGGCGGGTGATGCTTCGGTGTTGTTTGGTTCAAACAAAAACACTCAGAAGATAGTGCTGGCAAGGAACTCGCTGGCTTTTGATATTGGGAAAGTTGGGTTGTCAGCGAACTTGAATTCTCTGGATTTGAGGAACAATAAAATCTATGGTACACTGCCGGAGGCACTGACGGGACTGAAGTTTCTGCATAATTTCAACGTGAGCTACAATAATTTGTGTGGTCAAATTCCACAAGGTGATAACTTGAGAAGGTTTGATGAGTATTGTTATGCTCATAACAAGTGTTTGTGTGGTTCTCCTCTTCCAGCTTGCAAGACTTGAATTGAATAATGGATCTCACAGAACTATATACATAAATAAAGATGGTTGAAAGTTTAAATTTCGATTCTTAAGAATAAATGTATTGAGACGTGCAACTTAGATGTTTGAAATTGCACCACTTCTAGAATGTAAGCTTCTGTAAGCTATCTACAATAAAATAAAAATGTATTGAAAAGATATGTTGTATTATGTTTTAGATAGCGTCTTTGAACAAAATTTCATAACTAGTATTCTCTCTGTCACATTTAATATTTAATTTTTGAAATTTGTTCATTTTTAAAGTAATTATTAATAGATGACTTAAATGATAACATTTTTATACTAGTAATTGGACCCGTGCGATTAGTAATTGGACCCGTGCGAGACACGATTAAATATTTTCTAAATAAAATAATAAGGTGAATTCTTATCTACCCAACTCAAAAAGTTGGGTAAAGTTACCTTCAATGTAAAATATCTTGTAAACAACCAAAAAATATAATATTTAATAATTAATTAAATAAGATAAAACTAAATGATGCAATGTGATTGGTGGAAGGTACACTACCCAACTTTTTGAGGTGGGTAGAGAAGTTGTCCCCATTTTATAAACACTTATAATTTAAAATTTTTACTTATAGTAAGATTACTATTGAATAGATAAAATGTCATTGTTAAATAAAAAATACCACAAAAACATATAAAATTATTTAATTTAATAATAATTTATTCATATAAAAATTACACACGATAAATCATATTATAATTTTAAAAAAATAATTAAAAATATATTGATATAAATAGTTTTGATATAAGTTGCATTTGTAATTTAAAATATAAGTTAATTATTTTGATCTTTTATAATATTATTTAACTTTTTAAAATAAATTTAAATAAAAATAATAAATACCAAAATATTATTTATTTATTTATAACATCATTAATAATTAAAGTAAAAAATAAGTATAAATGTGAAATTAAAATAGATAAATCATAAATTTTACAAATGGTAGAAGATAAATAAATTTAATTATCAAACTATATAAATTAGAGAGTTGAGGGGGCAAATACTTCAATTCATCTTTTAAACTCCTATCCTATACTATTCAAGTTCTTCAACATTTTTTTAATCCAAAAAAAGTAATTAAAATTTATATATTTAAAAATGAAAATATTTCTTTTAAACCATCCTCTTCTACAACTCAAATTCTTAAATATTAATCTCTAATGGTTATAAAGTATACACCTAAAAAAACATGATTAAGAATTAGAAAACAACAAAATTAGAAACACAAAAATATAGCCAAAAATTTAAAAAACAAAACTAAAGATTGAAAGAAAAAGAAAAAGAAAAAGAAAAACTATAAGTTTAAAGAGGAAAATGATTCTAACATACCACTTAATATTATTTTGTGATGATTAAAAATATGCACCTATGGAAGAAAATATAACTAATATTGAGTGAGAGAATTAAAATCATAAATTTAAAATACACTTAAACATTCTTATTATTGTTGAAGTTTATACATGAAAATTTACAATTTCTAACCAGTTTCTTTACTATCGGTCCAGTGGAAGTGAAACAAAGGCATGTGGTATTTTATAGTATTTGTTATAGCATCTTTAATGCATAACCCCTAAATTTATGATAAATCTTGGAAAATCCTTGAGTTGCACTCCCCATTTTCCCCGTGAAGCAGCATGATCCTAAAACTCACCCAAATGGGCCTTGACTTAAATAATGTTTATCGGAGCAAACCTTCAAAAATGTAGTTGCTTGTTGATAAAAATACTACACATTCAATTGTATATTATATAATGATTCTTGTGTTCTCCAGTAAGACAGTTGAAAATGAACTTTCTTGTTTAACTTCAACACATAATCTTCCCAAGCAGCAATAGCAGCCATAATTCCTGTCTAACTAGAGCAAATGGATCCATTTTCTTCCAAATTGGAAAGCCTTCAACAGAAAATTCTAGATGCGAGATCAACATCATTCAGAAGTACAGATTACAGAATTAAGACCATTGATTTTCTCTCTTTGCGTATATGACTGTTTTACGACCTTGTAATCTATATTTGACATGTTGGTCTGCAAGGCATATCCTTTCCAACAGAAAAATTGGACAACCTGCAACCGGAAAACAGAAATCAGAGAAATAGCAGAGATCTTTGAACATTTGAGCCAAAAACTAATCCAATCCAGTGAAAAGATTAAGTTTTTTCTGTTTGTTCAATTTATGATTTGAATGTGATTGAATTATGAATATCCCGAATGTAAAGCATGTTCCATAGTCCATACATTAAATTTAAAGAATTCTCAAATATATGGATGGATGACCAGATTGTTCTGCGCATCTATGCCTTTTAGTAATTAAATCTACTACTTTTTGCATTGATCTTAATGAATTTACTCTTCTATCAATCCGAGAAAAAAATTAAGCTTACGATGAGAAAGGGATTGTCTGCATTGGGAAAACTACAATCCCAGCCAGTTGCATTCCTAGGCCTATTTTTGTAGATGGCGAGAAAGAAGAAAAAACTCATGGTCACTTCTCATAAGCTTTTGATGTACATATTGAATACGAAACACTTGATCTCTAAATATTACAGAAAATGTAACTTAGAATTCCTTAAACTACTTGAAGCGCGTGCAAAATATTTGCAAATTCCTTGTCTAGCAACTCAGCTCCTATCACCATGTGCACTGGCTTAATTTGTCAGTAACAGAGTGTTGCTCAATCCTAAGAGAGCCATCTCACAACTCTTTCCAGTCAACCAACCCATGTTCAATATTATATGGAATTCCCTGAATTGAGAACATCATTAGCCAATTACACTATTATTTTATCCTACAACAAATGAAAACTCAAGTATACAAATATTTACACAAAAGTTGGGATTTTATTACAAAAACTATAATAATAGAATCGATAAGTGCCACAATTATATACTCAAAATAACGACATTTCGGTACATATCAAGATCCCAGTGACGACAAGATCAAGAGGTATCTTGAATATCGTGCCTACTCTAGAACTCATGGTCGTGATTTTTTGTGTTGTCAATGATTAGGAGATGGTATGGAGAAGCAAACAAAATCTCTAACTTCTCGTCGATGTTGATCAATATCCCTGTGTAGGAGGAGAGGTATTGAGCACGACCACCATCTTTAAAGAGGCGCGTAGGTTGGAAAATGCTTAACGAGATGTGGGTCTATCTTATGATTGGTCCGTTTCTCATATGAATCCCAATAAGAGGTTATGCAGCTCCTTTGATGGATGTTCATTTCCTCTTCTCGAGTGCTTCCTGGATGGGGTTCAGACTTCCCTTTAATAACTTTAAAGTGGGGGTTCTGAATCATCTCAAATTTCCCCATCTCAATTGCATCTGGTAACTTGGCCATATATAATGGTATTTCAATACTACTACAAGGACATGGGATGACTTCTGACTCTGAAGTTATTATTTTACTTCTTCCACGTGCAACACATTTTTCCCAAGAAGAGCGAGGGAAAGTAGTGCTTTCATTTTGTCAAGCAAAGACAAATTTTGACTTTTTTTATAGCTTGGAGAATTTCAAATACCGATATATTTTAGTCATTCCTTAGAGTCGTGATGCATACTCAAGTTTGTTTGTTCTCCTTAAATGCTACTTTCCTGCCCTCTGGATCAAGTTTCCCATATGTGAGGACAAATTTCCCAAGTATTTGAATTATAATCATTCTTAGAGACTCCAAAAAATTATGTGATTCCACCACAGGAGTTGACGTTGAAAGAAGAAGGCTTGAAGGTCGACCTTGTTGCTTTATGGGAGAGAGGTGGTCAAACCTTCAGATGTATCGGTGTCCTGACAAAAGTGACGATATATTGAAGTGCAATTGCTAGTAGAGGCGGTCAGTAGTCAAGAAAGAAGAGAGATTTTTGGTAAGGAGTTGGAGTTAATTTATTATTGTATTCCGCTGTCGTCTTATTATATGGCTTAATTGTTTTTTCATTATGTTTTACTGATATCGTGGGTGTCATCCAAGATATAATCAAAATGAAGAAGGCATTAGCCAAGATTAAGCCTACTCATCCCTCTGATTTGACCGGAGGTGCTTCCGCATCGGAAAAAGATGTGGGTCTAGGAAAGAGCAATACGTCGAACCCGAAAGAAGCATATCAGTGTCTTGATAAAGAAGGCACATGTGTCATCACCAATAAGGGTGGTAAAACGGGGTCAACCCATTTGGCATGCCAGTTTTTCCTGCACTTTAGTGTGGAGCGGACAAAGGGTTTAGGCCCACACCCTCTAATATATATGTCCCGCCGTGCCCCTTTTCAAACGCTGGAGGCTACCGTGTCCAACACTACAAGGAAAATTCTTCCAAGATGAAATTGTAAACACTTTCACAACGTACCACTAAGAAACACACCTTCATTGTCCTATTGTTTCTTCCTTCTCCAATGGAAACTGGCAACTCTTTAGTACTACAAGTATGAGTAACGAAGTCATTGAACGCCTCAAGACTCCTTCCTCCATATGCTAAGAGGACTTTTGTGCCCAACCCCAATCTTACAAATAAGCTAGCATACATGATGTTGCAAAAACTTCTGTTATCTGTAACGATACTTGATAATGTGTAGTGGTCCATGCCAGCGGTCACCACTAACGGAACCTTCGTGTTAGAGATCCCTTCAAACTTCACATTGTCTTAAAACCCTAGGATAAACTTCTCTTTCTTCAATTTTCCTTTTAGTGTCCGAGGATTCGAGGAACTCTCTACTGAATGTTTCTTGTTCGACTCTTCCTTACAAAATAATCCTCCACTAACGGGGTAAACAAAGAGTTTTTTTGATGACATCAAAGTAGGTGCTCAGGAGGTGACTATGATATCGCAAAGTGTGTGAGATCGTTGCCGGTGAAACGCGACATTCAAACGAGATGAATCTGATGTAGACTTTTGTGAAAATCATGAGTTCGATACCCACATATAACACCATGATTTGAGTTCGAACATAAATATGTGTGACGAGGGAATGAGTTCTCTAATGCGACTGTGAGAGCTTCTGATGCGATAGAGCGGAATAAAACTACAAGATTAACACATCAACATCCAAGTATGTCTCATTCGGCATGCGATGCAAGGTCCGATCATATTTGACTGAAAAAAATATTTGAAAGGGTTAAGATCAAATATGAATACAGACCCTCAGCAGAAAATACAACTGCAGCCATGTATGCAGCCAAATAGTGACCCTTGATTGATTATATGAAATGAATTTAAAATTCTATTTTTAAAAAGGAAATAATTACAATAATTATTCTTAAATCCAAATTTTGTATTCTCAATAATTTATTTTACATTGTCTATTGTTTTTATTTTACCCTTTAGTAATTAATTATGTCGTAACTTTTACTTACAAGTCACAATTTATAGACATTTTTTATATTTTAATTTTATATTTTGAATTAAATATTACTTTGTTCTTTTAAATAGACTAATTTTTATTTTTAGTACATCTAATTTTATTTAAAAATTTCAGCCTTTTGAAATTTTTGCTATTAATTTATATTTTGGATTAAATATTGATTGTTCTTTTAAATAGATTGATTTTTATTTTTAGTATGTATCTTTATTTAAAAAATTCGACCTCTCTAAATTTTTGTTACTAATTTTAGTTTTTATCGTTTAGCAAAATTTTATATTATATGTTCTAAAAATTAGAGATTAAATTGTTAAATTAAATTGAAAGATGTAATATAACATGTATTTTAATTATATAATTTTAATTCTAATTATATATGTTCCAATTATAAAATTAAAATAATTACATTGGAACATATAAAATTTTAAATTTATGTATAATTAAACTATAAAATGGAATATATAATGTTTAAAAGATTATTTTAATTGGAACATATAACATAAAATTTATTAATTAAAATTATAAGATTATTTATAATACTGTATATAAAATTATAAATTATAAATAAAAAAATTGGATAAATAAAATTAAATAAATAAATTGTTTACGAAATTAAAATTAAATAATTAACATAAATTTTATATTATATGTTACAATTTAATCTTTAATATTAACATTTGAAACATATAATATAAAACTTGGTAAAAAGATAAAAATTTAAATTATTAGTAAAGATTTAGAGAGGCCAAATTTTTAATAAAATTTTGATACACTAAAATCATAATTAGTCTATTTAAAAGAAAAAAAAACACATATAATCCAAAATATAAAATTAAAATATCAAAAATAATTTAGGAACGCAAACAAAAGTTACAACATAATTAATTATTTAAGAGTAAATTAAATAGACAATGTGAAATAAATTGTGGAAAATATGATATTTGAATGTAAAATAATTATTGTAATAGATTTCTTTTTAAAAAATATAATTTTCAATTCATAAAAGTTACTTCTAATCCTATCTTTGGCTTCAATAGCAAACCACCACCATGAGTACCAACCAATTGAAAAGACTAATTCATCACAGTCCAGAACCACATTGTTAAAAATGATATTGTTTTTTGCCTTCCAAATACACCACCAAATAGTCATCCAAATGGTTGCAGCCCTTTTGCATTGGAACTTCCCTTCCATAACAGCAACTCCCACAAGAATTTGTTCACAGTATTCTGCTGCCCCATGCGCAACAATGTCAAACCAAATCCTAATATTACCCCACATAAAACGCAGCTTCGGACAGGAAATGAAAATGTGGGCTGGATCTTCAACAAACAACTCGCAGAAAACACATAGGGCCTCCTGGTTGTTTGCAATAATTCCCCGTCGAACCAGCTGATTCCTTGTTGGTAACCTGTCAAGAATTACTCTCCAGCAGAAAATTTTGAGCTTAGAAGGTACCTTAGCAGCCCAAATGTACTCCAGCCCCTGCTTGATGTCTATGTCCAGCTCCCCATGTAGATGCTGTTGCTGTAGCAAGTCGTAGCCCGAGCGAACCGTATAGCGTTTTGACACATCAAACGGCCAAACAAAAACATCATCACCGTTAGCATTAATAGTAACATCCGCAAGCAAAGATTTAGAGAGGCCAAATTTTTAAAACATATAATATAAAACTTGGTAAAAAGATAAAAATTAAAATTATTAGTAAAGATTTAGAGAGGCCAAATTTTTAATAAAATTTTGATACACTAAAATCATAATTAGTCTATTTAAAAGAAAAAAAACACATATAATCCAAAATATAAAATTAAAATATCAAAAATAATTTACGAACGCAAATAAAAGTTACAACATAATTAATTATTAAAGAGTAAATTAAATAGACAATGTGAAATAAATTGTTGAAAATATAATATTTAAATGTAAAAATAATTATTGTAATGGATTTCTTTTTAAAAAATATAATTTTCAATTCATTTTAATTAATCAGTCCAAGGGCCACTATTTGGCTGCATACATGACTGCTAATGTTTTGGCCGCCGAGGATATCAATATCCCGTATCTCCCTGAAGCTATCCTTGTCCATGTATCCACAACGAATATCATACCGCACACAAGTGTTTCAATTTCATAGATTTCTCATGATATTTATTAGTGTGTAACATTATGAGTTGATTGCAAGCTAGCCATGCAACAATATTTGACAATAAAATTAAATGCAAGCTAGCCAACAATGTTTGACCATAAAATGAAATGCTTTCAAACGAGCAGTCACAAAGACAATATTCATGCCTCTTAAAAATACAAAAACTATTATATTTAATTTAATAATGCAAGATCTTATCTTCATATGACACATATAAACCTATATATATACCCCATCAACAAGCAACAGAAAGGAAGAAACATAACAAGATGATATCTTCAACCATGCAGAACTTTCCCTCATGCATACTACTTCTCCTTCTAACCCTAACCGCAAATCTCTTCCTTCCATCACTCTCAGAAAGATGCAACCCTGATGACAAAAAAGCCCTTCTCCAAATCAAGAAAGAATTTGGCAACCCAACCAAACTCTCTTCATGGGATCCAACCACCGACTGCTGTAACGGCACATGGTCCGGTGTCTCATGCGACACCGACACACAAACCTACCGCGTTAACGACCTCACTCTCTCCGACCTCGACCTACCTCAACCTGTCTCTTTTCCACCCTCCATCACCAACCTCCCTTTTCTCTCCTTCCTCTTTATCTCCCGCATCCCCAATCTCGTCGGTCCTATCCCACCATCAATCTACAGCCTTACCAAACTCCGGTACCTCTACCTCAGCCACAACAACCTCACCGGCGTGATACCCAACACACTCTCACAGATCAAAAGCCTCTTAACCCTCGACTTCTCTTACAACAAACTCAGCGGTCCCCTCCCTGACACTCTCTCCTCTCTCCCTAACCTCGGTGGAATCACCTTCGACGGAAACCAACTCTCCGGCTCTATACCAGAATCCTACGGCTCGTTTCCAGATACATTTACAGTCCTAACTCTTTCGAGAAACAGTCTCTCCGGCAACATTCCAGCATCTCTTGCGAAACTGAACCTTTCATTTGTGGACTTGTCACGGAACTCATTGGCGGGTGATGCTTCGGTGTTGTTTGGTTCAAACAAAAACACTCAGAAGATAGTGCTGGCAACGAACTCGCTGGCTTTTGATATTGGGAAAGTTGGGTTGTCAGCGAACTTGAATTCTCTGGATTTGAGGAACAATAAAATCTATGGTACACTGCCGGAGGCACTGACGGGACTGAAGTTTCTGCATAATTTCAACGTGAGCTACAATAATTTGTGTGGTCAAATTCCACAAGGTGATAACTTGAGAAGGTTTGATGAATATTGTTATGCTCATAACAAGTGTTTGTGTGGTTCTCCTCTTCCCGCATGCAAGACTTGAATTAAATAATGGATCCCACAGAGTTATAAACCTAAATAAAAATGGTTGAAAGTTTAAATTTCAATTCTTAAGAATAAATGTATTGAGACGTGCAACTTAGATGTTTGAAATTGCACCTCTTCTAGAATATGTCAGCTTCGTAAGCTATCTACAATAAATAAAAGGGGACAACTTCTCTACCCATCACAAAAAGTTGGGTAGTGTACCTTCAACCAATCACAAGTTTACATTTATTTTTAACTCATTTAATTAATTATAAAATAGTACAATTGTTTGTTGTTTCCAAGACATTTTACATAGAAGGTAACTTTACCCAACTTTTTGAGTTGGGTAAATAAGAATTCACCTAAATAAAAATGGGTGAATTCTTAAAAGTTGATTGGTCCAACTGTACTTCATTAATTATTGTCATTAAAAATTATAGGAGTAATTTTTAATAGGAAAATTCTTTGGTACCCTTAAGTTTTAGTTGAGTACTCGTACTTTAGTGTTAATTAATTTAAAATTTTAATTTTTTCAATAATAAAATAATATTAAGAAATGATGTGGCATTGAATATCTTCATTTGACCATGGTTTGGAAGTGGTCTTTTTGCGGGAAAATTACTTTCTCCAATTATTCTTTTTATGAGTTCATTAAAGATCTTTTTCTTTATCTTTCATAAAGCTTAATTGGATGTAATTTTCTCTTTTTTGAGCGGTTAATCCGTTTTCGTGTAATCGGGTTGGAGAACCCTTAGTTCTCCCTATCAATATATCTTGCTTACACAAAAAAAAAAATCTTCATTTGATTGGAAGAAGGTACCTATACCGGGTGCAGTTACCGTACATAGATTAAAATCTATGCACCGTGCATAGATAAAAATCTATGCACCGTGCATAGATTATTATGACTCTTGGATCATTGGATCAAATTCTAGACATCAATTGTTATTACTCAATACTTAATACTCAATACTCAATACTCAATACTGGATTAAAAACATGATACAATAACTTATGTAGACTTATGCATGGTGTATAAGGAAAATCCTTATGCATATTAGCCAAAGCCCCTATACCCAACTAAACTCAAGGATACTGGAGTGCTCACCTTTTTTTTTAATATTAGTCCTATAATTTCTATATTTACAATTCAATCCTTTTGCATTAATTATTATTAGACATGTCATTTAATTTGAAATTACTTTTTCTAAAAGTATTTCCTATTCCCATAAGACTTTCTCTTTCTGATTATCATGTAAACTTGCTATGCATTTAATTTGATAGAATACGTATGAGCTTAGTTTAAAGAATAAATCGCACTTTTTTTTTTTTGACGGGAAGAATAAATCGCACTTTATAAGTAATAAAAATAAGTAATATATATATATATATATATATATATATATATATATATATATATATATATATATATATATATATATATATATATATATATATATATATATATATATATATATATATATATATATATATATATATATATATATATATATATGGAATTGAACTCGTGTGTTGGTAGCTATTATCAAGTCATTTTAGTGAACATGTGGTGAGATCATGTTTGAGAGTAGATAGTTTTAAACTCGTACAGTACACAAATTTTTTTGTCAAGCAAACTCTGTAATTATTTTC
This sequence comes from Vicia villosa, assembly GCF_029867415.1. Classification (NCBI taxonomy): domain Eukaryota; kingdom Viridiplantae; phylum Streptophyta; class Magnoliopsida; order Fabales; family Fabaceae; genus Vicia; species Vicia villosa. Next base: position 147,667,194 of record NC_081184.1, on the reverse strand, counting down.
ACATATTTATTTTAAGGAAATTTTAACAGTTATTGTAGTCTATTAAATTTTTTTTTTCAATGATGATAGTTTTTTATTTGACTTTGTATGTAGATCTTACTATTACAAATTATTTTTAATAATTATTTAATACAATATTAGTAATATTTAATAAGCATTCAATTTTTTTTTAACTTAACATCTTAAAAAATAATAATTAAACGATCTTATTAATAATTTAATATTATAAAATTTCAAAAACACTTATTTATTTTAGAATTTAATACACTTATTTATTTATTTCTAAGAACCTGATTTTTTTTATAGAAAAATTCAATTGTCAAAGAAATTTTTTAATAACTGAAAATTGAAGTTGAAAAGGATATTTAAACAAAACCAGGAACCTGATTTTCAAATAGGTCCACCCTCGTATTATCACATTGAAGACCTGCCCCATCACACACAGAATTCATTCCTTTTCAACTAGACTTGACTCTTTCCTTCACTAGAAGAACATCGACTAGAATTTTCATTATCAAACTGTATACATTGTGTAAAATGGACTCATAAACAAAAAAATTCAAAAATGTCATCCATTGCACTCTCAAAGGTCCACCATCACAATCCACAAGTCTTCCACTAAAAATGGTCATTCTTAACTAAATATTTCCTTTACTAGAAGAACATCGACTAGACCTTTCAATATCAAACCGTCCACATCGTGAAAAATGGACTAGAAAACAAACAAATTAAAAAATTTCATGAATCAGACTCCCGAAGATTTTCCATCACCTTTCTAGATCACAATTCACATGTCTTCCAATAGAAAGGATCCTTATCAACTGAATTTTTCCATCATTAGGAGTACACATACTAGAATTTTTAATATTGGACAGTCCACATCATGTAAAATAGACTAACAAACAAATTAATTTTTTTTATCAATTGGACTCACAAAGGTCCACAATCTTCTTCCTAGATCATAATTCACAAGTCATCCAATATAAATGGTCATTCTCATCCGAATATTTCCTTCGCCAAATCATCTGAATTTTCAATATCGGATAGTCCACACCATGTAAAATGGACCAAGAAACAAACAAATTCAAAAATTTAATCAATCAGACTTCAAGATTCGCACCATCACCTTCTCATGTCACAATTCACATCGATCACATCGATCATGTCACAATTCACATAAAGCTTTTCTAGGTGTGATATTTGCTGTTAACATCATTCAAGCATACTATCTCTATGGGGAGCTAGATTTTCTTCTCCGACAACCTTCAACAATGATATTGGTGTGTGATCCAAATTAATCTACCATATAAGAAAATTTGTAGCTCTGGAAAACTCTAATATACCCTTTACTTCATTTTTGCCACATCATTAGAATGCTGGTTTTTTGGTCTTTATACACAAAAAACATAACTTTTATTATTATAATATTACTACTCCTCACTATTATATAAACCAAAACAACTATTTCCCTTCATTTTTCTATCTCTCTTTTTTTTTCTCTCTCTCTCTCTCTCTCGCGTTTATTTCCCTTTCTCTCTTTCTCAGACTGCTATCTTCTTCTTTCTCTCTCTCTCTCTCTCTCTCTCTCTCTCTCTCTCTCTCTCTCTCTCTCTCTCTCTCTCTCTCTCTCTCTCTCATTCTTCCTTCTCCTTTTTCATTCTTATTCCTCCCTTCGCTTCTTCTTCCTTCTCCATCTCTTTCATTGTTATTATTGAGTTTCAGACAAGTTCGATTTTGATTTTGATTTGGTTTTTGTTGTTTCAGGTTTGGTGGTGTTGGCTCACGGGAAAGGGGGAAGTTTCGCCGACGGTGCGATTTCTGATGACTCCATGTGCGGCGCCTCCATGTGGAAATGGCTCCATGAGCATCTTCTTCTTCAGATTTAGGTTTTTTGTTGTTATTAAATGGTGATGAAGAGGTTTTGGTGTTCTCATTTTAATTTTAAACATTTTTAGGAGGACAGTGGATTTCAGAGGTGTGATATTTCTATTTTTTGTCATATCTTTGACTTTCTACTCAAATCTATGAAATCATGACGGTGGCTATTGTTGAAAGTATTTGTGGGTAAATATTTTCTGTAATATATCGTATCCACAGGGATTGGTTAATATCACTGCCGTTCTATAGTTGTTTATTTTGAGTTAGGAAATTTGGTTTGGTTTGTTTTATACTTCTAATAATATCAAAAGCAAATAATAAAATAAAAGCAAGTAAAGGACTTTGTGTTAACAAATAAAGAAATATGTTGAGCCTTTAGGGTTCATCAACCTAATCCTATACAATTATCAATTAATTCACAATAGAACAATCCTTTGAATCATTATCTTCACTTATCCTCAAATAAGATTCCATGTCTGCAAATCAAATTGGATAAACTTTTATCGGTATGAGATTCGATCTCTCCAAATATCAATATCGATAATAGTAATTAAGAACGATAATTATGAAAACCCAATCACAATTCCATCTCTGCAAATTATAATTGAATCAATATAGTAACCTAGGGCAAAAGTAAAAATCCTCTCTTTCGATCGAAGATTCAACAATGATGTAAATTAAAACAAGGTTTCTTATTGATAATAACTTCAAACAATTGTTCACAGGAATTAATCAATGGTAATGTATATTCATAGGTTAACTACTACCTTAGACTCAACAAGAGGGATTTAGCTCTCCATAGACATGAAGAACACACAAGAATTAATGGAGGAATTCATCTTCATCAATAGAATGCCTTCAATTGGTAAAGAATTGGCCTTCAATTGTTGTTCTTGATTGCAAACTCAGAATGCTCTCCTAATTTCGCTCTTCACAAAGTTCTCTAACTACCCTTTTTCTCTTGGAAGCTAGGGCTTTTAAACAGAATTTTTGGGCTTTTAACGCCGAGGCCGCGGCGCGGCAACGGGCTGGCGCGGCGCGCCCCTCAAACAGAGATATTTTCGCGGCGCAAGGGAGAACTCTCGCGGCGCGACCTTTGCAAAAACCAACTTTTTCCTTTGCCTTTGAGACTTCAAGCTCTCTATCCTCCTCATGTTCTTCTTAAGTTCCAATTCAGCTCAAAACCTGCAACAATAACACCCACAAGTGATTCGATTTGCTTTACACATGAACTAAACTTATTCAGTTCAATTCTTCATAAAAACCTATGGATTCATCACATTTTGCATTGGTTTGGAGACTAAATCACTTCTATTAACACATGAATTTACCATTAATTTACTCCTAACAAACTCTCCCCAACTTAGAGTTTTGTTTGTCCCTAAACAAAATTACTTACCTCCAGCAAAGTTTATCGACAATCATGCAACAAGTTTTTTTTCAAAAAGTTTTTCTCAAGTGGTTCAATCTAGTAACTAAGTCAAATACTCCTCTTCTACCAGCAAACTCAGAATATACACATGAAACAAACTTTGAAAGCAACTTACCTCCAGAAGTTCAAAACACTACACAATTGTAATTGAATCAGCACTAATCACTCTCATCAAAAAGTATGATGAATAAAAGAGGGGTTAAACACTCATCCACACAATTAAATCAACAAAGATCCATATCATACGTTCACCGAATTATTAGCATCAAGTCCTGTGGAATCTGAGAATCAGAAGGTCTTTCTAGGGTTGTAATGCGGTTTAAATTCAAAGAAAAGAAGATAATCAAGGGTTGTTCCTAATCTAGGGAAGCATCCAAATCATAACTCATTCCTTCTCCTCTATAACTTTAATTCTCTCACCCGTTCATCGTTTTCCATTCGTAGCTTGGTTTTTCTTTTTCATCTTTTTTCAACAAACGTTATATTCAAACGGTGTTCTTTTTCCAAATTTTTTTTTTCAAGCTACGACTTCTTTTATCTTTCACCGATTACCACATGTACTTACTCTTCTTTTGAATGTGACTCTCCCCAACTTGGAGATCAACCTGTATTTAGATTATATGAATGCTCCCCTACTTTCTAAAAAAGGTCAAAGAGACAACACATCACCAAATTTTATGGTTGATGGTCCAAAACAAAACTTTTTATTGAGATCAAACTTCACCAGCTATTTCCTTGGTGCATATTATGATACTTACCCTGACCTCAGGCTCAAAGAATGGTTAGCAAAGGATCACACTCTCACAGAAAAAAATAATTTTTACGGTGGAGTCGGCTCAAAGAACTCTCAAATTCAAACAATTGCCTAAATCACTTCCACAGATTACCACAGACGATGCAACAACCGGTTTAGCATGATACGAACAAGTCAAAATAATTGATGGTCTCCTGCATATAGTAAACAATGGAAAGCTTTCCTCACAATGGTTAAGGCTAAGCTGATCCAATAAACAATGTACCATAAAGAACTTCTGACAGTATTTACAAACACTTTAAGTTTCATTGCACACATTAAGAGTTTGAGTTTAAAAATTCATACCTGCTTTGTTACTTATTGAAAAAGAAAGTGAAACTGAAAAAGTTTGAACATTCACTTCCTACCACTTTCATACATGTTGCTTCATTGTTGATACTTCGCTTGAGATTCTCGCTTTGTTATGGGACCACCTACTCTAACTGGGAGTACAAAAAAAAACTAAAACTGAAAGAAACAACGAATTGCAATACTTAACATAACTTAATTCAAATAAAACAAGTCATAGTGACCACTAAGGTTCACCAGAGTCTAGATCAGATAAACAGAAAAAAAAAACAGCAGTCTTATCATCAACTCAATTACCAACACAAAACAATTTTTCACTCACTCGTACATCACCTCTCAAATCTCAAACAAACATGGCATCAATATCAGCCTCAATATCCGCCTCATTCTCCTGGCCTTGGTTATCAGCCCCAGCAGTACCACCTGCATCAGCACCTGTACCACCACCTGCATCCCCCCAACAGGAAAAGGGTTGGTCTCCGGCCAACCACAGTAAGTGAAATAGCTTTCCCTGGTTGGGAAAGTTCTCTCTTCAGGAGCTACAGACAGGTTCCTGAATTGTTGCTGCATCGCATCATGCAGAAAAATCTGGGACCTCTAATTAGCTTCAAACATAGCGGAATAGTAATGATGGGCTACCAGAGGGTCAAAAGGGACTGTACTACCCTGAGGGGGTGCTGCAGGAACAGAAGGGCCAGCTGGAGGAGAATCGGCTGCCTGATCCCGGTAGTATGGCTTTGCACAAAACCTGTCAATAAAAACATCATCAATAAAAGTGTTAATAACGTGATGTCCCTGTCCAGGAATTTCCACTCCGGCGTCTTTACAAAGACCCATAATCAATCCAGGTAATGGCAACACACATTTGGCATTAATGCCATGTTGTGTGTCACTCAAAGCAGCTCGTCGCAATTCCTGCGAGGGGATGAAGGCGACATCAACAGTGTTTTCCGTCATGATTGCGGTTATTAGGAAAGCCACATCAAGGGGAATGGTAGTGACATGAGTCCTTGGCCGGATGTTGTAGAGGATCACTGATAGAATTCCCCTTGCTTGAATATTCAAATTCTTCCTGTTGTAGTGGGTTGGGTTCCCTTGCCGACTAAGCTCTGGTCCTCGCCCCCTATCACAAATTGTCTCTGTCATCAACTCCACCATGCTGGCACAATTGTTGACATTTTGCCTGTAAAAGTATTTTTCATTCTCACCCAATTGGAAAGGTTCCCCTAAAAACTCACTGATTGACTCTCTGTCGAATGCCACAGTCTTGCCTCTCACATAGGATTGGTATGAATACGCGACAGATTCATCAGTAGTCTTGATGGCATTGGCATAAAATTCCTTGACTATGTCGTAGTCAATTACAGTGTGTGGTTCAAACACCTTCTCCCAATTCCTTTCTTCTAGAAAACCCCACAAATTAGCATAAAGGCCATCCTCATCTCCCCGAGTTACAACAACTTTCTCAGCCAAGATGGTTCTAGAGCCCAGAATCTTGAACCTGTCGGCTTGAGCCCGACCTAAAAACTTCTCAGATTGGTTGCCCGTAGCACGCGATCCGCGAGGACCTGAGCTTGTTGACTTTGTGCGTACTCTCTTGGCTGGGTGCATCTGCAATGATCACAACAAAAGACAAAGCAGCAGAAAAAAAAATCAGAACAGAAAATTTTAAGAAAAACTCTCCAGTCGCGGCGCGGCTGCGGTTCCCCGCGGCGCGGCTGCGGCGCATCTGAAAACTCTTCCCTGCCTGGGGTCTGTGTTTGGATCCCCAATATTGCTGAACAGACCATGATACAGCATTTGCACAACAATTTGATGTCACCTACCCTAGGGTTTTGCTTAAATGCGACTAGATTCCTCCTACCTAAGATTTAGGGTTCTTTGCAGAGAAAGAACTTATTAGCACACAAGAGTGAAAAAGGAGGGACATACCTTATTGAGGATTGATTGATGATAGGATTTGGAACGAAGATGAACGAGAGTGAACCAGAGTGTGAGATTTCGCTCTATGGGTGTGGTTGAGTTTCAAAAGAGAGAAAGGGGGAACTGAGCAGTTTCCAAATAAACTGAATATATTATTCTTTTCGCAGCACCGCGGCGCGCAAGGTTACCCCCGCGACGCGCAAATATCTCTGTTTGGCGTCGCGGCGCGCACTTTATCCCCGCGGCGCGGTCTTTTAAAAATTTTGAACATTTTTTTTTTGTTTTTTGTTTTTTTTTGCTGCTTGTTTCCCCACTTCACTCTTTTGTAACTTCCCTTGTGCTGATGGCACTGATTGATGATAACTCATATAAAGACAAAAATTAAAATTAAAAGAAAATTACTTAAAATGAAAGATGCTTACTCTGTTGGGTTGCCTCCCAACAAGCGCTTCGTTTAACGTCGCATGGCTCGACGGTTAAACTCCTTTGACTAGGAGTTCAACAGGGAGATTGTGCATACTTCTCTATCAAACTCTCCCCCAAGATAGCTTTTTAACCGTTCTCCATTAACGGTCCAACTGTCTTTGGTCTTACCATCTTCAATAGTAATGGCCCCGTAGGGTTTAATTTCCTTGATTATAAATGGTCCTGACCATTTAGACTTCAATTTTCCTGGGAAGAGCCTGAGCCTGGAGTTGAATAGTAATACAAGGTCGCCCACCTTGAACTCTTTCTTTTTGATTCTCTTATCATGGTACCTTTTCATATTTTCCTTATACATTTTATTAGACTCATATGCTAGGTACCTGAATTCCTCAAGTTCATGGAGTTGATTCTTCCTCTTCTTATACGCCAAACTATCATCTCTATTGAAGAAACGAAGGGCCCATAGTGCTTTGTGCTCCACCTCCACCGGTAAATGACATGCCTTACCATAAACCATTTGAAAAGGTGATGCACCAGTTGGCGCTTTGTATGCTGTCCTATATGCCCACAAGGCATCATCTATCCTTACCGACCAATCTTTACGGGACTCTGACACTGTCTTCTCGAGAATGTTCTTGATCGCTCGATTTGAAATTTCTGCTTGCCCGTTGGTTTGGGGATGATAAGGTGAAGCTATCTTGTGGTTGATATGATATTTGTCCAGCACTTTTGCCACCTGTTCATTAACAAAATGAGATCCACCATCGCTTATGATCACTCTAGGCATGCCAAAACGTGTGAATATGTTACGGTTTAAAAATTTTAGCATCGTTTTGGCATCCGCCTTTGGTGTAGCGATGGCTTCGACCCACTTGGAAACATAATCCACTGCAACTAAAATATATTCGTTAGTAAAAGAAGGAAGAAATGGCCCCATAAAATCGATGCCCCAACAATCAAAAACTTCTACTTCAATGATGGTTTGAAGTGGCATCTCATCCCGTTTACTTATCCCACCAACTCTTTGACATTTGTCACAACTCTTTGCATGGTGATGGGCGTCTTTGAAAATTGTTGGCCAGAAAAATCCGGATTGGAGGACCTTTGTTGCTGTCCTCCATCCATTAAAATGACCACCACTTGGTGAATTATGACAATGCCACAAGATTTGTTGGGCTTCTTCTTCAGTAACACACCTTCTTAGAATTCCATCCTTACCTATCTTGAACAAGTATGGGTCGTCCCACACATAGTACTTTGCATCGGCTAACAACTTTTTCTTTTTGTTCCAGTCAAAGTCCTCCGGTATCATACCGATTGCTTTATGATTAGCCAAGTCGGCGAACCAAGGTCTTGTTTGTATTTCAAAAAGTTGTTCATCCGGGAATGTCTCATTTATTTCAGCTTCTTGGTTGGTGACATTTACATTGACCAACCGAGATAAATGATCTGCTACCACATTTTCTGACCCTTTTTTATCCCGGGTTTCTATGTCAAATTCTTGTAAGAGAAGGACCCAACGAATGAGTCTTTGCTTCGAATCCGGTTTGGTGAGCAAATATTTTATGGCTGCATGGTCAGTGTAAATCACCACTTTTGACCCAATGAGATAGGATCTGAATTTTTCAAGAGCATACACTATAGCTAAAAATTCTTTTTCTGTGGTAGCATAATTGACTTGAGCGTCATTTAGCACCTTGCTTGCATAGTGTATGACATGAAAAATTTTTCCTTTCCGTTGGCCTAACACCGCACCTATGGCATAGTCGCTAGCATCACACATAAGTTCAAAATGGTTTTTCCAATCTGGTGCTACTATCACAGGTGCGGTAGCTAGCCGTTCTTTCAGGTCATTGAAGGCTTTAACACAAGATTCATCAAAATTAAAACACGTACCTTGATTGAGTAAATTACTCAAAGGTTTGGCAATCTTGGAAAAATCTTTAACGAACCTTCTGTAGAATCCTGCATGACCTAAAAAGCTTCGTACTCCTTTGACATTTATTGGAGGTGGTAGCTTTGAAATTACCTCCACCTTGGCTTGGTCTACTTCAAGTCCTCTTGAAGATACTTTGTGTCCGAGTACAATTCTTTCTGTTACCATAAAATGGCACTTCTCCCAATTAAGAATCAAATTGGTCTCAATACACCTTTCAAGTGCCACGTCCAGATTGTTCAAGCATGTATCAAACGTCTTTCCGAACACTGAAAAGTCATCCATGAATACCTCAATACTCTTTTCAATAAGGTCAGAGAATATGGCTTGCATGCATCGTTGAAAGGTTGCTGGGGCATTGCATAGTCCAAATGGCATCCTCCTATATGCGAAGATTCCAAATGGACATGTAAATGCTGTCTTCTCATGATCTTCTGGGTTGACTACGATTTGATTGTATCCGGAATATCCATCCAGAAAGCAATAGTAATTCTGCCCCGATAATCTCTCAAGCATTTGATCCATGAATGGTAATGGAAAGTGGTCTTTTCTCGTTGCTTTGTTGAGTCTCCGGTAATCTATGCACATGCGCCACCCGGTCACAGTTCTAGTTGGTATGAGTTCATTCTTGTCATTCCGGATTACCGTCATGCCTCCCTTCTTTGGAACAACTTGTACTGGACTTACCCATGCACTATCAGAAATTGGGTAAATCATTCCTGCTTCTAGGAGTTTGATCACCTCTTTCCTTACTACCTCTTTCATTGTTGGATTTAGCCTTCTTTGTGGTTGGGCCACTGGTTTGAAGTCTTCTTCTAACATAATCTTGTGCATGCAATATGCGGGGCTGATACCTTTCAAATCTGCCAATACCCATCCGATTGCTGCTTTATTCTTTTGAAGGATTTGTATGAGTCTTGCCTCTTCTGTAGCATTTAACTTTGAGCTAATAACGACCGGTTTACTTCCCTCTTCATCTAAAAATACATACTTCAAATGAGTTGGGAGCAATTTTAATTCTAGCTTCGACTCTTTCACTTCTTTTTTCAGCTCCAAATCCTCCACTTTGTCTTCTTTGTTGGATGTGTTGCCACCTTTCTCCAATTCTTTTAGAAACAACTCAATTTCTTTTTCTTCTTCTTGAGTGAGGACATTAAATGAATCAACAAGAGATCTCTCTAAAGGGTTAGAGAGATGAATTTGGCTCGCCACTTCTTCGACACTTGCTTCAGTTACATCCATGCGAAAACAATCATTCTTGTCTTTGGGTTGTTTCATAGCATCAAAGAGGTTAAAACATACCTCTTCATCTTGGACTCTTAGCTTCATTATACCGTCGTCGATGTCAATCATCATCCGGGCTGTTTTCATGAATGGTCTTCCAAGAATGATAGGTGAATCTTTATCTTCTTCCATATCAATCACCACAAAATCTACCGGAAACAAAAATTTGTCAACTTTCACTAACATGTCTTGTGCAATTCCATATGGGAGAGTGGTAGACTTGTCTGCTAGTTGCAAAGTCATTCTTGTTGCTTTCATCTCAATATTTCCCAGCCGCTTTACTATTGATAAAGGAATTAAATTTATGCTTGATCCGAGATCAATCAATCCATTCCCAATATTTTGATTTCCTATTGTGACCGGTAAAGTAACTCTTCCAGGATCTCTCGCCTTTTGAGGGAGGCGTGATATGATAGCACTACATTGTGCATCAAGTATAATAACCTCTTCTTCTTCCGGTCTTTTCTTCTTTGTCAAGATATCTTTCATAAATTTCGCATATTTTGGCATTTGGGCAATAGCTTCAGAGAATGGAATATTAATTTGTAGTTTCTTAAAAATTTCCATAAACCTGGCATATTGTCTAGCGTTGTCTTTCTTTGAAGGAGCATGAGGATATGGAAAATGTTGACTTGGAATCGTGTTGTTCGCCATCTTATCTTTAGCACTCCTTCTTTTTAATTTCTCCTTCTTGACATCTCTACTCATATATTCCTCTTCAGCCCCCTTGTTAATAATTTCATATTCTTCATCTTCTCCATCATGTTTTTCATCTTCCTTTTCTTTATCGTCTTCGACCTCATTAGTTTCCGTCTCATCCTTTCCACCTTTTTGTCCAGACCTTGTTACCACTGCTTTGCAATGTTCCCTTGGGTTCTCTTGAGTGTTGGCTGAGAAAGTTGCATTTGATTGATTAGTTGCAATCTGCTTAGCAAGTTGGCCCACTTGAGTTTCTAAACTCTTTATAGCTGCTTCTTGATTCTTTTGATTTGTCATGGACATTTGCATAAATTGTGTCATAGTTTCTTCTAGCTTTGATTGTCCTCCTTGTTGCGGTGGTGGTTGAGTGTACGGTTGGAAGGCTTGTTGTTGATACCCTTGATTCGGTGGCCTTTGTTGGTACCCTTGATTGTTATATCTTGGTGGATAACCTTGTTGGTATGGCTGATTTTGATATTGATTCGGCCTTTGTCCTTGGTTATTATTCATGTAATTCACTTCTTCTTCTAGCACTGGTGGACAGAATCCTGTTTGATGATCTCCCTTGCACAATTCGCACTTAGCAACTTGATATGAATTAGATACCCCGTTCAGCTCCTTGATCTGTTGTGGTAATTTAGACATTTGTTGTGTCAAAAGTTCCACTTGTGAAGTTAGAAATTTGTTCTGGGCAAGTAGAGCATCACTGTTGTTTAACTCCAACATTCCGGGTTTCTTATCTCTTACCGTTCGATCATGATTGCCTTGACGATCATTTAGAGCCATTCGCTCTATTATCTGAGTAGCTTCTTCAGGTGTTTTGGACATGAGTGAACCACCAGCTGTGGCGTCCAAAAGTGTCTTGTTTGTAGCTGTGAGACCGTTACGGAACATATGGATTTGATCGACGTCTGTAAAGCCGTGTCCTTTGCACTTTCTCAACATAGCTTTATACCTTTCCCATGCTTCATTTAAAGATTCATTACTACCTTGAGAAAATACTGCTATTGCTGTTTTTGCTTCGAAGAATCGGTTTTGAGAGTAAAACCTTTCCAGAAATTTTTCTTCCAATGTGTTCCAATTAGTCATCACTGCTTCGGGTTGATCCAGATACCAATCTTTTGCCTTAGATAGCAAAGAGTGTGGGAACAACCTCTTAAATAATGCTTCCTCATCAGCTTGAGCGACACCCGTAGTACCCGCTAACTCATAGAATCGAGTAAGATGCGTGTACGGGTCTTCATGGTCCAATCCGGCGAAAGGACTTGCACAAATCAATTGTATGATACCGGTCTTCAGTTCTGTCGGTCGCCCGTTGGCGGCAGTTCTAGCGAACTGAGGATTGAGTCTTGGACTATTAGCACATGGACCATTAGCAGCCATGTTGACAACAGTAGGTTGTATAAAAACTTCCGGTTCTTCCTCCGTGAATAGTTCGTGAAAGAAGAATCCTTCTTGCGACTCGTCAATGGTTTCAAGTTGTTGTGACGATGTCGCGGTTGCGTTGTCTCTTGCTTTTGCTATGTTTCCTCTTCTTCGTGCTTTGCTATTTAACCTCCTAGCGGTCCTTTCGATCTCAGGATCAAAAAGAAGTTGATCGCTAGAAACTTTGCTGCGCATACACGATCTTCTGCAAAAACTAGCAAACACGTGAAACAACCAAATAGAGAAAATAAAACTTAAAACTCAAAATAAGAACTATTGCAATGTGTGCAATATTGACACCAATCCCCGGCAACGGCGCCAATTTGTTGAAAGTATTTGTGGGTAAATATTTTCTGTAATATATCGTATCCACAGGGATTGGTTAATATCACTGCCGTTCTATAGTTGTTTATTTTGAGTTAGGAAATTTGGTTTGGTTTGTTTTATACTTCTAATAATATCAAAAGCAAATAATAAAATAAAAGCAAGTAAAGGACTTTGTGTTAACAAATAAAGAAATATGTTGAGCCTTTAGGGTTCATCAACCTAATCCTATACAATTATCAATTAATTCACAATAGAACAATCCTTTGAATCATTATCTTCACTTATCCTCAAATAAGATTCCATGTCTGCAAATCAAATTGGATAAACTTTTATCGGTATGAGATTCGATCTCTCCAAATATCAATATCGATAATAGTAATTAAGAACGATAATTATGAAAACCCAATCACAATTCCATCTCTGCAAATTATAATTGAATCAATATAGTAACCTAGGGCAAAAGTAAAAATCCTCTCTTTCGATCGAAGATTCAACAATGATGTAAATTAAAACAAGGTTTCTTATTGATAATAACTTCAAACAATTGTTCACAGGAATTAATCAATGGTAATGTATATTCATAGGTTAACTACTACCTTAGACTCAACAAGAGGGATTTAGCTCTCCATAGACATGAAGAACACACAAGAATTAATGGAGGAATTCATCTTCATCAATAGAATGCCTTCAATTGGTAAAGAATTGGCCTTCAATTGTTGTTCTTGATTGCAAACTCAGAATGCTCTCCTAATTTCGCTCTTCACAAAGTTCTCTAACTACCCTTTTTCTCTTGGAAGCTAGGGCTTTTAAACAGAATTTTTGGGCTTTTAACGCCGAGGCCGCGGCGCGGCAACGGGCTGGCGCGGCGCGCCCCTCAAACAGAGATATTTTCGCGGCGCAAGGGAGAACTCTCGCGGCGCGACCTTTGCAAAAACCAACTTTTTCCTTTGCCTTTGAGACTTCAAGCTCTCTATCCTCCTCATGTTCTTCTTAAGTTCCAATTCAGCTCAAAACCTGCAACAATAACACCCACAAGTGATTCGATTTGCTTTACACATGAACTAAACTTATTCAGTTCAATTCTTCATAAAAACCTATGGATTCATCACATTTTGCATTGGTTTGGAGACTAAATCACTTCTATTAACACATGAATTTACCATTAATTTACTCCTAACAAACTCTCCCCAACTTAGAGTTTTGTTTGTCCCTAAACAAAATTACTTACCTCCAGCAAAGTTTATCGACAATCATGCAACAAGTTTTTTTTCAAAAAGTTTTTCTCAAGTGGTTCAATCTAGTAACTAAGTCAAATACTCCTCTTCTACCAGCAAACTCAGAATATACACATGAAACAAACTTTGAAAGCAACTTACCTCCAGAAGTTCAAAACACTACACAATTGTAATTGAATCAGCACTAATCACTCTCATCAAAAAGTATGATGAATAAAAGAGGGGTTAAACACTCATCCACACAATTAAATCAACAAAGATCCATATCATACGTTCACCGAATTATTAGCATCAAGTCCTGTGGAATCTGAGAATCAGAAGGTCTTTCTAGGGTTGTAATGCGGTTTAGATTCAAAGAAAAGAAGATAATCAAGGGTTGTTCCTAATCTAGGGAAGCATCCAAATCATAACTCATTCCTTCTCCTCTATAACTTTAATTCTCTCACCCGTTCATCGTTTTCCATTCGTAGCTTGGTTTTTCTTTTTCATCTTTTTTCAACAAACGTTATATTCAAACGGTGTTCTTTTTCCAAATTTTTTTTTTCAAGCTACGACTTCTTTTATCTTTCACCGATTACCACATGTACTTACTCTTCTTTTGAATGTGACTCTCCCCAACTTGGAGATCAACCTGTATTTAGATTATATGAATGCTCCCCTACTTTCTAAAAAAGGTCAAAGAGACAACACATCACCAAATTTTATGGTTGATGGTCCAAAACAAAACTTTTTATTGAGATCAAACTTCACCAGCTATTTCCTTGGTGCATATTATGATACTTACCCTGACCTCAGGCTCAAAGAATGGTTAGCAAAGGATCACACTCTCACAGAAAAAAATAATTTTTACGGTGGAGTCGGCTCAAAGAACTCTCAAATTAAAACAATTGCCTAAATCACTTCCACAGATTACCACAGACGATGCAACAACCGGTTTAGCATGATACGAACAAGTCAAAATAATTGATGGTCTCCTGCATATAGTAAACAATGGAAAGCTTTCCTCACAATGGTTAAGGCTAAGCTGATCCAATAAACAATGTACCATAAAGAACTTCTGACAGTATTTACCAACACTTTAAGTTTCATTGCACACATTAAGAGTTTGAGTTTAAAAATTCATACTTGCTTTGTTACTTATTGAAAAAGAAAGTGAAACTGAAAAAGTTTGAACATTCACTTCCTACCACTTTCATACATGTTGCTTCATTGTTGATACTTCGCTTGAGATTCTCGCTTTGTTATGGGACCACCTACTCTAACTGGGAGTACAAAAAAAAACTAAAACTGAAAGAAACAACGAATTGCAATACTTAACATAACTTAATTCAAATAAAACAAGTCATAGTGACCACTAAGGTTCACCAGAGTCTAGATCAGATAAACAGAAAAAAAAAACAGCAGTCTTATCATCAACTCAATTACCAACACAAAACAATTTTTCACTCACTC
The DNA here is from genome assembly GCF_029867415.1 of Vicia villosa. Classification (NCBI taxonomy): domain Eukaryota; kingdom Viridiplantae; phylum Streptophyta; class Magnoliopsida; order Fabales; family Fabaceae; genus Vicia; species Vicia villosa. Next base: position 147,652,075 of record NC_081184.1, on the reverse strand, counting down.
GTACATCACCTCTCAAATCTCAAACAAACATGGCATCAATATCAGCCTCAATATCCGCCTCATTCTCCTGGCCTTGGTTATCAGCCCCAGCAGTACCACCTGCATCAGCACCTGTACCACCACCTGCATCCCCCCAACAGGAAAAGGGTTGGTCTCCGGCCAACCACAGTAAGTGAAATAGCTTTCCCTGGTTGGGAAAGTTCTCTCTTCAGGAGCTACAGACAGGTTCCTGAATTGTTGCTGCATCGCATCATGCAGAAAAATCTGGGACCTCTGATTAGCTTCAAACATAGCGGAATAGTAATGATGGGCTACCAGAGGGTCAAAAGGGACTGTACTACCCTGAGGGGGTGCTGCAGGAACAGAAGGGCCAGCTGGAGGAGAATCGGCTGCCTGATCCCGGTAGTATGGCTTTGCACAAAACCTGTCAATAAAAACATCATCAATAAAAGTGTTAATAACGTGATGTCCCTGTCCAGGAATTTCCACTCCGGCGTCTTTACAAAGACCCATAATCAATCCAGGTAATGGCAACACACATTTGGCATTAATGCCATGTTGTGTGTCACTCAAAGCAGCTCGTCGCAATTCCTGCGAGGGGATGAAGGCGACATCAACAGTGTTTTCCGTCATGATTGCGGTTATTAGGAAAGCCACATCAAGGGGAATGGTAGTGACATGAGTCCTTGGCCGGATGTTGTAGAGGATCACTGATAGAATTCCCCTTGCTTGAATATTCAAATTCTTCCTGTTGTAGTGGGTTGGGTTCCCTTGCCGACTAAGCTCTGGTCCTCGCCCCCTATCACAAATTGTCTCTGTCATCAACTCCACCATGCTGGCACAATTGTTGACATTTTGCCTGTAAAAGCATTTTTCATTCTCACCCAATTGGAGAGGTTCCCCTAAAAACTCACTGATTGACTCTCTGTCGAATGCCACAGTCTTGCCTCTCACATAGGATTGGTATGAATACGCGACAGATTCATCAGTAGTCTTGATGGCATTGGCATAAAATTCCTTGACTATGTCGTAGTCAATTACAGTGTGTGGTTCAAACACCTTCTCCCAATTCCTTTCTTCTAGAAAACCCCACAAATTAGCATAAAGGCCATCCTCATCTCCCCGAGTTACAACAACTTTCTCAGCCAAGATGGTTCTAGAGCCCAGAATCTTGAACCTGTCGGCTTGAGCCCGACCTAAAAACTTCTCAGATTGGTTGCCCGTAGCACGCGATCCGCGAGGACCTGAGCTTGTTGACTTTGTGCGTACTCTCTTGGCTGGGTGCATCTGCAATGATCACAACAAAAGACAAAGCAGCAGAAAAAAAAATCAGAACAGAAAATTTTAAGAAAAACTCTCCAGTCGCGGCGCGGCTGCGGTTCCCCGCGGCGCGGCTGCGGCGCATCTGAAAACTCTTCCCTGCCTGGGGTCTGTGTTTGGATCCCCAATATTGCTGAACAGACCATGATACAGCATTTGCACAACAATTTGATGTCACCTACCCTAGGGTTTTGCTTAAATGCGACTAGATTCCTCCTACCTAAGATTTAGGGTTCTTTGCAGAGAAAGAACTTATTAGCACACAAGAGTGAAAAAGGAGGGACATACCTTATTGAGGATTGATTGATGATAGGATTTGGAACGAAGATGAACGAGAGTGAACCAGAGTGTGAGATTTCGCTCTATGGGTGTGGTTGAGTTTCAAAAGAGAGAAAGGGGGAACTGAGCAGTTTCCAAATAAACTGAATATATTATTCTTTTCGCAGCACCGCGGCGCGCAAGGTTACCCCCGCGACGCGCAAATATCTCTGTTTGGCGTCGCGGCGCGCACTTTATCCCCGCGGCGCGGTCTTTTAAAAATTTTGAACATTTTTTTTTTGTTTTTTGTTTTTTTTTGCTGCTTGTTTCCCCACTTCACTCTTTTGTAACTTCCCTTGTGCTGATGGCACTGATTGATGATAACTCATATAAAGACAAAAATTAAAATTAAAAGAAAATTACTTAAAATGAAAGATGCTTACTCTGTTGGGTTGCCTCCCAACAAGCGCTTCGTTTAACGTCGCATGGCTCGACGGTTAAACTCCTTTGACTAGGAGTTCAACAGGGAGATTGTGCATACTTCTCTATCAAACTCTCCCCCAAGATAGCTTTTTAACCGTTCTCCATTAACGGTCCAACTGTCTTTGGTCTTACCATCTTCAATAGTAATGGCCCCGTAGGGTTTAATTTCCTTGATTATAAATGGTCCTGACCATTTAGACTTCAATTTTCCTGGGAAGAGCCTGAGCCTGGAGTTGAATAGTAATACAAGGTCGCCCACCTTGAACTCTTTCTTTTTGATTCTCTTATCATGGTACCTTTTCATATTTTCCTTATACATTTTATTAGACTCATATGCTAGGTACCTGAATTCCTCAAGTTCATGGAGTTGATTCTTCCTCTTCTTATACGCCAAACTATCATCTCTATTGAAGAAACGAAGGGCCCATAGTGCTTTGTGCTCCACCTCCACCGGTAAATGACATGCCTTACCATAAACCATTTGAAAAGGTGATGCACCAGTTGGCGCTTTGTATGCTGTCCTATATGCCCACAAGGCATCATCTATCCTTACCGACCAATCTTTACGGGACTCTGACACTGTCTTCTCGAGAATGTTCTTGATCGCTCGATTTGAAATTTCTGCTTGCCCGTTGGTTTGGGGATGATAAGGTGAAGCTATCTTGTGGTTGATATGATATTTGTCCAGCACTTTTGCCACCTGTTCATTAACAAAATGAGATCCACCATCGCTTATGATCACTCTAGGCATGCCAAAACGTGTGAATATGTTACGGTTTAAAAATTTTAGCATCGTTTTGGCATCCGCCTTTGGTGTAGCGATGGCTTCGACCCACTTGGAAACATAATCCACTGCAACTAAAATATATTCGTTAGTAAAAGAAGGAAGAAATGGCCCCATAAAATCGATGCCCCAACAATCAAAAACTTCTACTTCAATGATGGTTTGAAGTGGCATCTCATCCCGTTTACTTATCCCACCAACTCTTTGACATTTGTCACAACTCTTTGCATGGTGATGGGCGTCTTTGAAAATTGTTGGCCAGAAAAATCCGGATTGGAGGACCTTTGTTGCTGTCCTCCATCCATTAAAATGACCACCACTTGGTGAATTATGACAATGCCACAAGATTTGTTGGGCTTCTTCTTCAGTAACACACCTTCTTAGAATTCCATCCTTACCTATCTTGAACAAGTATGGGTCGTCCCACACATAGTACTTTGCATCGGCTAACAACTTTTTCTTTTTGTTCCAGTCAAAGTCCTCCGGTATCATACCGATTGCTTTATGATTAGCCAAGTCGGCGAACCAAGGTCTTGTTTGTATTTCAAAAAGTTGTTCATCCGGGAATGTCTCATTTATTTCAGCTTCTTGGTTGGTGACATTTACATTGACCAACCGAGATAAATGATCTGCTACCACATTTTCTGACCCTTTTTTATCCCGGGTTTCTATGTCAAATTCTTGTAAGAGAAGGACCCAACGAATGAGTCTTTGCTTCGAATCCGGTTTGGTGAGCAAATATTTTATGGCTGCATGGTCAGTGTAAATCACCACTTTTGACCCAATGAGATAGGATCTGAATTTTTCAAGAGCATACACTATAGCTAAAAATTCTTTTTCTGTGGTAGCATAATTGACTTGAGCGTCATTTAGCACCTTGCTTGCATAGTGTATGACATGAAAAATTTTTCCTTTCCGTTGGCCTAACACCGCACCTATGGCATAGTCGCTAGCATCACACATAAGTTCAAAATGGTTTTTCCAATCTGGTGCTACTATCACAGGTGCGGTAGCTAGCCGTTCTTTCAGGTCATTGAAGGCTTTAACACAAGATTCATCAAAATTAAAACACGTACCTTGATTGAGTAAATTACTCAAAGGTTTGGCAATCTTGGAAAAATCTTTAACGAACCTTCTGTAGAATCCTGCATGACCTAAAAAGCTTCGTACTCCTTTGACATTTATTGGAGGTGGTAGCTTTGAAATTACCTCCACCTTGGCTTGGTCTACTTCAAGTCCTCTTGAAGATACTTTGTGTCCGAGTACAATTCCTTCTGTTACCATAAAATGGCACTTCTCCCAATTAAGAATCAAATTGGTCTCAATACACCTTTCAAGTGCCACGTCCAGATTGTTCAAGCATGTATCAAACGTCTTTCCGAACACTGAAAAGTCATCCATGAATACCTCAATACTCTTTTCAATAAGGTCAGAGAATATGGCTTGCATGCATCGTTGAAAGGTTGCTGGGGCATTGCATAGTCCAAATGGCATCCTCCTATATGCGAAGATTCCAAATGGACATGTAAATGCTGTCTTCTCATGATCTTCTGGGTTGACTACGATTTGATTGTATCCGGAATATCCATCCAGAAAGCAATAGTAATTCTGCCCCGATAATCTCTCAAGCATTTGATCCATGAATGGTAATGGAAAGTGGTCTTTTCTCGTTGCTTTGTTGAGTCTCCGGTAATCTATGCACATGCGCCACCCGGTCACAGTTCTAGTTGGTATGAGTTCATTCTTGTCATTCCGGATTACCGTCATGCCTCCCTTCTTTGGAACAACTTGTACTGGACTTACCCATGCACTATCAGAAATTGGGTAAATCATTCCTGCTTCTAGGAGTTTGATCACCTCTTTCCTTACTACCTCTTTCATTGTTGGATTTAGCCTTCTTTGTGGTTGGGCCACTGGTTTGAAGTCTTCTTCTAACATAATCTTGTGCATGCAATATGCGGGGCTGATACCTTTCAAATCTGCCAATACCCATCCGATTGCTGCTTTATTCTTTTGAAGGATTTGTATGAGTCTTGCCTCTTCTGTAGCATTTAACTTTGAGCTAATAACGACCGGTTTACTTCCCTCTTCATCTAAAAATACATACTTCAAATGAGTTGGGAGCAATTTTAATTCTAGCTTCGACTCTTTCACTTCTTTTTTCAGCTCCAAATCCTCCACTTTGTCTTCTTTGTTGGATGTGTTGCCACCTTTCTCCAATTCTTTTAGAAACAACTCAATTTCTTTTTCTTCTTCTTGAGTGAGGACATTAAATGAATCAACAAGAGATCTCTCTAAAGGGTTAGAGAGATGAATTTGGCTCGCCACTTCTTCGACACTTGCTTCAGTTACATCCATGCGAAAACAATCATTCTTGTCTTTGGGTTGTTTCATAGCATCAAAGAGGTTAAAACATACCTCTTCATCTTGGACTCTTAGCTTCATTATACCGTCGTCGATGTCAATCATCATCCGGGCTGTTTTCATGAATGGTCTTCCAAGAATGATAGGTGAATCTTTATCTTCTTCCATATCAATCACCACAAAATCTACCGGAAACAAAAATTTGTCAACTTTCACTAACATGTCTTGTGCAATTCCATATGGGAGAGTGGTAGACTTGTCTGCTAGTTGCAAAGTCATTCTTGTTGCTTTCATCTCAATATTTCCCAGCCGCTTTACTATTGATAAAGGAATTAAATTTATGCTTGATCCGAGATCAATCAATCCATTCCCAATATTTTGATTTCCTATTGTGACCGGTAAAGTAACTCTTCCAGGATCTCTCGCCTTTTGAGGGAGGCGTGATATGATAGCACTACATTGTGCATCAAGTATAATAACCTCTTCTTCTTCCGGTCTTTTCTTCTTTGTCAAGATATCTTTCATAAATTTCGCATATTTTGGCATTTGGGCAATAGCTTCAGAGAATGGAATATTAATTTGTAGTTTCTTAAAAATTTCCATAAACCTGGCATATTGTCTAGCGTTGTCTTTCTTTGAAGGAGCATGAGGATATGGAAAATGTTGACTTGGAATCGTGTTGTTCGCCATCTTATCTTTAGCACTCCTTCTTTTTAATTTCTCCTTCTTGACATCTCTACTCATATATTCCTCTTCAGCCCCCTTGTTAATAATTTCATATTCTTCATCTTCTCCATCATGTTTTTCATCTTCCTTTTCTTTATCGTCTTCGACCTCATTAGTTTCCGTCTCATCCTTTCCACCTTTTTGTCCAGACCTTGTTACCACTGCTTTGCAATGTTCCCTTGGGTTCTCTTGAGTGTTGGCCGAGAAAGTTGCATTTGATTGATTAGTTGCAATCTGCTTAGCAAGTTGGCCCACTTGAGTTTCTAAACTCTTTATAGCTGCTTCTTGATTCTTTTGATTTGTCATGGACATTTGCATAAATTGTGTCATAGTTTCTTCTAGCTTTGATTGTCCTCCTTGTTGCGGTGGTGGTTGAGTGTACGGTTGGAAGGCTTGTTGTTGATACCCTTGATTCGGTGGCCTTTGTTGGTACCCTTGATTGTTATATCTTGGTGGATAACCTTGTTGGTATGGCTGATTTTGATATTGATTCGGCCTTTGTCCTTGGTTATTATTCATGTAATTCACTTCTTCTTCTAGCACTGGTGGACAGAATCCTGTTTGATGATCTCCCTTGCACAATTCGCACTTAGCAACTTGATATGAATTAGATACCCCGTTCAGCTCCTTGATCTGTTGTGGTAATTTAGACATTTGTTGTGTCAAAAGTTCCACTTGTGAAGTTAGCAATTTGTTCTGGGCAAGTAGAGCATCACTGTTGTTTAACTCCAACATTCCGGGTTTCTTATCTCTTACCGTTCGATCATGATTGCCTTGACGATCATTTAGAGCCATTCGCTCTATTATCTGAGTAGCTTCTTCAGGTGTTTTGGACATGAGTGAACCACCAGCTGTGGCGTCCAAAAGTGTCTTGTTTGTAGCTGTGAGACCGTTACGGAACATATGGATTTGATCGACGTCTGTAAAGCCGTGTCCTTTGCACTTTCTCAACATAGCTTTATACCTTTCCCATGCTTCATTTAAAGATTCATTACTACCTTGAGAAAATACTGCTATTGCTGTTTTTGCTTCGAAGAATCGGTTTTGAGAGTAAAACCTTTCCAGAAATTTTTCTTCCAATGTGTTCCAATTAGTCATCACTGCTTCGGGTTGATCCAGATACCAATCTTTTGCCTTAGATAGCAAAGAGTGTGGGAACAACCTCTTAAATAATGCTTCCTCATCAGCTTGAGCGACACCCGTAGTACCCGCTAACTCATAGAATCGAGTAAGATGCGTGTACGGGTCTTCATGGTCCAATCCGGCGAAAGGACTTGCACAAATCAATTGTATGATACCGGTCTTCAGTTCTGTCGGTCGCCCGTTGGCGGCAGTTCTAGCGAACTGAGGATTGAGTCTTGGACTATTAGCACATGGACCATTAGCAGCCATGTTGACAACAGTAGGTTGTATAAAAACTTCCGGTTCTTCCTCCGTGAATAGTTCGTGAAAGAAGAATCCTTCTTGCGACTCGTCAATGGTTTCAAGTTGTTGTGACGATGTCGCGGTTGCGTTGTCTCTTGCTTTTGCTATGTTTGCTCTTCTTCGTGCTTTGCTATTTAACCTCCTAGCGGTCCTTTCGATCTCAGGATCAAAAAGAAGTTGATCGCTAGAAACTTTGCTGCGCATACACGATCTTCTGCAAAAACTAGCAAACACGTGAAACAACCAAATAGAGAAAATAAAACTTAAAACTCAAAATAAGAACTATTGCAATGCGTGCAATATTGACACCAATCCCCGGCAACGGCGCCAATTTGTTGAAAGTATTTGTGGGTAAATATTTTCTGTAATATATCGTATCCACAGGGATTGGTTAATATCACTGCCGTTCTATAGTTGTTTATTTTGAGTTAGGAAATTTGGTTTGGTTTGTTTTATACTTCTAATAATATCAAAAGCAAATAATAAAATAAAAGCAAGTAAAGGACTTTGTGTTAACAAATAAAGAAATATGTTGAGCCTTTAGGGTTCATCAACCTAATCCTATACAATTATCAATTAATTCACAATAGAACAATCCTTTGAATCATTATCTTCACTTATCCTCAAATAAGATTCCATGTCTGCAAATCAAATTGGATAAACTTTTATCGGTATGAGATTCGATCTCTCCAAATATCAATATCGATAATAGTAATTAAGAACGATAATTATGAAAACCCAATCACAATTCCATCTCTGCAAATTATAATTGAATCAATATAGTAACCTAGGGCAAAAGTAAAAATCCTCTCTTTCGATCGAAGATTCAACAATGATGTAAATTAAAACAAGGTTTCTTATTGATAATAACTTCAAACAATTGTTCACAGGAATTAATCAATGGTAATGTATATTCATAGGTTAACTACTACCTTAGACTCAACAAGAGGGATTTAGCTCTCCATAGACATGAAGAACACACAAGAATTAATGGAGGAATTCATCTTCATCAATAGAATGCCTTCAATTGGTAAAGAATTGGCCTTCAATTGTTGTTCTTGATTGCAAACTCAGAATGCTCTCCTAATTTCGCTCTTCACAAAGTTCTCTAACTACCCTTTTTCTCTTGGAAGCTAGGGCTTTTAAACAGAATTTTTGGGCTTTTAACGCCGAGGCCGCGGCGCGGCAACGGGCTGGCGCGGCGCGCCCCTCAAACAGAGATATTTTCGCGGCGCAAGGGAGAACTCTCGCGGCGCGACCTTTGCAAAAACCAACTTTTTCCTTTGCCTTTGAGACTTCAAGCTCTCTATCCTCCTCATGTTCTTCTTAAGTTCCAATTCAGCTCAAAACCTGCAACAATAACACCCACAAGTGATTCGATTTGCTTTACACATGAACTAAACTTATTCAGTTCAATTCTTCATAAAAACCTATGGATTCATCACATTTTGCATTGGTTTGGAGACTAAATCACTTCTATTAACACATGAATTTACCATTAATTTACTCCTAACAGCTATGGTGTTTTCCGACGATAGGTGGTTTGACAGTGGTAGACTATAATAGCGGCAACACGTTTTTTTACGGCGGGTGTGGTGGTGGTTGGATTCCCAATGATTTCTGTGTGACTCTTTAAGTTTAGGTTTTGTTATTAAGCTATTCTCCCTTAAACCCTAAGTTTAGTTTTTAATAAGAAAACAATGTTAATAACATATTATCTTTATTTGATCTGTTTAGGTTTTGAACTTTTGGGAACCAACATTACTTTTACGCAAGTCTTCAAGGGTGAAGGTTTTTTTTTAATAAGCAATTTATATTAAACCGGAGTATAAGGGATACCCCAACCGATTACAAGGCGGAAAAAAAACTACAACTCAAAACAAGTGAGCGGTAGTATATTCCACACGTGGAAATTACAATTAGAGGCTAACTTAATTCTAGAATAAAGCCATTTCCAAGAAATAAACACAACCTCCGACATACATTCGGTGAAGCTAAACGAATCATTCTTGAAAATGATACCATTACGCCTATTCCAAATGCTCCACACCGATGCTAACCAAATCACCGTAACTAAGGATCTCTTGACTAAATTCTTCACCTTCTCAAACTCAAAGAGAAACCCTTTGAACTCATCCAAAGATAAATCATCCACGGGACCTATCCACTCATACACCTTTCTCCAAATAGCCTCCACCACTAAACAACCCCTGTAACACGGTGAACTGACTTTTATTTTTGTAAGCAACAATGTTGCGGTGAGCAAGAGTCGCCACCGACTTTTATTTTATCCAATTAGGAAAGGTATAAAAGAACAGGAAAGACCTTCTTTAAAAAGAGATTGAGTTCGGGGGGTAGGTTATGAAAAGGGAAGGTGTAAGCACCCTTTTCATCCGTAGTTATCTACGGGCTCTTAGTTGCTTAGCTCACTTTGATTTGTTTGAAATGTTTGAAAGAGTGTCGTGTGTGTTTAGAAAAACAGTTTGATTTTGAAATGTCTGAAAAGACAATGTTGAAAAACATGGTGTGAAAAAGCGTTTGAAGTTGAATTGTAGTGAGCAAGCACTTAAGAGATACCTACCCTAAGTTCGAAAGGTCTTTCCCATACTTTAAAGTTTTCCTTGGGCGATAGTACTATCCATACCATATGAGGGTAGGTAGCCCTATACATTGGATGTGCGGGTCATCGAAGGGTCATCGAATCGTCATAGAGACTATCCATACCATGAAGAGGGTAGGAAATCCTATGAGATGTGAATAGTCATAGAGGCAACCAGTAAAGATACCTTAGCAATCCGAAGGGACTATCATCATTTATCGAAGGCGACTCGAGGGACGAGATCATTTCATCGTAGGCAACTCGAAGGGACTATGATCTTTATTTCGAAGGGACAATGATGATTTTTAATTGTAGGCAACATGTGCTAAGGTATCCCTACGCTTCAAGGGACTTGACTATCATTTTTCGAAAGGCAGCGTAAGAGGGGAAACCCTAAAGGTGGGTGAGTGCGAGTGTGTTAGATTCGAGTATTTATCTTGAGTTAAGGTTAGCTAGCGATTTATTTTATCTTTCCATACAATCCTAAGCATACATCTAAACAGATAATAGTAATAGTAGCAGTTATAATGTGCGGAATGTAAATGGGGAAACATAAATCTACGCTATTACAAAAATGTCCTTGCAACCTATACATCAATTTCTAATATTTTAAATAAAAAGTTTAAATGAATAATTAAATAATAATAAAAAAACAAACATGCGTCATTCATCGGAGTTTTGAGAAGAGAAGAGAATCGCGGGAAATTAATCTTAAAACATGTGAGAATAAACCTAAGTTTACTAAATTAATTACTTAATTAGTTATTAAATGGAAATTAAATTAATTAAAACTTAATTATTAAATTAACTAAGTCCAAGTCTATTTTTTTTTTAATTTTTGGGTTGGTTGACTTTAATTTAAAAAAAAAAACAATTAGGATAAATTAGTAAAAACCAAACAAGAAAAACAAATAATAAAAAAAAAAACATGGGCCAGGGGTACAAACCCAAAAGGGAGTGTGAAGAGCTAGCAATTAAGCCCATGGTTGAGAGAGGATCCAAGGCGTGTGATCCAGTACATCGCGCGCATGCTGGCTCATAGTAGGTGTGCATTCAGGTGCTTCAGATCTTTCTCAGTGGAGATCCAAGGGCAGAGATTCTGGGATGCATGGTGGTCGTGTATGAGAGTGTAACGCTGAATCTGCAGGAAAATTGTAAGATGCAATTTATAAAAAAAAATAGATGTCTTGCGTGGGGCTCGAACACCTGCATTCAAGTTTGTTAGCGACTGCAATTTGCCAAGTCTGCTGCGATGTTTAGTCGTTAGTAGCATAGCATCAAAACATAAAATATGAAACTTGGAAGCACATGTGAGGTTTCAGCAAATATTCAACGCATGGGCCCAGTCTGTGCGTGAAGGGCCAATCAAAATAGGGGAGAGAATCTGGAAAACTGACCGTCCAATAGAATAAGGCCACGCGCGGTCAAACTTTCAAAAGCACTATTCATCATCTTCATCCTTGTTTCATGCGGATTCAGCCACGAAATCTCCTGCGGATTTTGTTGCGGAACACCCCTGGAAAATCAAAGCCTACAAAACACAACATGAAAGAGAACAAGAATAGCCCAGACCTATGTAAATAAGTCCCTTGAGTTCGGTGATGGTGTTAGTTTCGGCATAAAAAGGCCGCATATATGAAAACGAAGAAAGAGTTCTTCATGGCTTCAACAATGGCAAACGACAATCCTTACGATCATGGCCCCATGTAACGATCTCATCCTGCTCTAAATGGCTAAAGGAACGCATTAATACTTTCAAACCGTTTTAAAACACACACAATCATGGAATACAAGAATCAGAAAACATGAACAAAGTTATGATTATGCTATGTATATATTATGTGCTAAACCTCATGGATCTTACCTCACCCTTTCTACTTAGTGTCTTGAGGACGTGATATGATTATGGAAATAGCTTGGAACTTGCTATGGAGAAAGATTTCTCTTGCCCTAGGTGTGTGACTTTCTTGGAATGCTTGGACGTGTTTAGGAGGCTAGGGCTTCTCATCCTTGGGGGCTGCATATGTTATTGTTAGAAAGTATAGGATAAGTATTTTTAGTATCGTCTCCTCAGGGATTGATGCGATATTATCGCCGTTCTACAGCTTAGTGTATTTTGAGTTAGGATTCGGTATGTTTTTAGTGTCATGAAAGATAAATAGCATGAAAAGAAATTAAAGACAATAACTAGGGTTTTAAAAACGGTTTAGTAAAACTGTGTCAAGATTAGTTTTCGTCAGCTTGCTTTTGTATATACTCTGATGATCATGTATATGAACATATCAATGATTAATACAATCACGTATCCTCTCAATACTGTTTATCTCTAAAGCAGTGTCGTGATTGTTATTATATTAACCGTCAGATGATCTCTCATGCCGACAGTTGACATAATAACCTTTAAAGTTTGATACAAGTGATTATCAACTCACAAATCTATCTCTAGAGTTTGATTGTTGATAGATGAATACCCTTTTGGTCAAGATTTGAAACATATCTCTCAATAGTGTATCAAAACAACATATAAACATGAATACAAAGATATTCACCATATATTAGTCACCAACAAGGTTCATATACAAAAGATCAAGCTAAATACATACTTTACAAGCTAACTACCTCTAATCTTGACACATGAGAAGTTTAGCTATCCATAGCTTCAACAACAAACATCAATACAAGACCTCCTAGCATAGAAATCCAAAGATGATGAAGAAATATGCTTGAGAAATCTTGAATATGGATGAGTTTTTTTCTTCTTTCTTCTCTTGCCCTAGAGTGTGTGTTGTTGGAATGAAAAAGTGACAAGATAAGATCACAAAAATATCTCCAAGTGCCTAAAAGTAGCCACTTGAAAAAGTACCGCCGCTTAGCGCCATGACGGCCGCTAAGCGGTCCTCAAAAAATATCTGGTTCCACGCTGGAGGCCGCTAAGCGGGATTAGGCCGCTTAGCGGAACTTGCTGAGCACAAAATCTTCCCTCGCCACTGGAAAGCGCGCTTAGTGGCCGCTAAGCGGCCCTTGCTGAACCAAAATTCTTCCTTTGGTCTCCAAACTTGCTCCAACATGTCTCAATACCTCCATATACTTCCCAAAGTGCATAAAACCTACAAAAAGCAAAAGAAAAGCTTATAATTAAGAGATTTACTACCAAACTAAATGTTATTTATTTACACTATATCATACCAAAATTAAATGGAAAGAGTGTGAGAAAAGTTATCAAAATACCACAAAAGTTATCAACAAATATTCACATTTTGGATTCTAACAACTCTCCCCAACTTTGACCTTTGTTTGTCCTCAAACAAGAACAACTCAACAAGCACAAAAATAATATTTACAAAGTTAGCAACATAAAGAGAATGGTTCAAACTTGACTTACTTGCATGCTCCATAACCATACCTTGCTTGTACAAGATCAAAACATGAATATGAACTAGGTTCTAAATACAAAAACTTCATCACACTTGCATTATTCAAAATAATGTTCAAACTTGAATCACCTAGAATCAACTTAAAAAATGAAGGACAAAGTGCTATAATCATGCTAGCACAAAGGACTTATCACTCTCCCTAACAATTGTGCACATTCAAGACAATTCATACATTCATCTAACTAAGTACCCAAAATGATAGAAGCAAAGATCACGAGGGCTTTTTCGGTTGTAACTTGGCTTGGTTCCAAACAAGTGACATTTCTACAAGGCCAATGAATCAAAAAGGGACAATTGCATGAAGAGCATTTATTCAATCACACTATTTACACAAACTTTCTTATTTCTCCCTTTTGACTTAACAACACTACAATGCATTCTTTCTTTTGTCTTTTGATTTTTCATCTCATTGAACTTTTTCTTTTCTTTTTCATATTATTCTTTTTCTTTTTGAATGCATTGTTCTATTATACCACCATTTCCTTTCTTTCTTTTCTCAAGTAAACTCCTCTCTCCCCAACTTTGAACAATTCAACAATTCCACATAATCATGCTCTTCATTTAAGGTTTAAATGTAATTGGGTTAAGTGTCTACCAAAGAAAATATTTTCCAAGTGAGTCAAAAGTTTTCTCTATTTGCTTTTCTTCAACAAACTCAATAAGGAAGTACTTACTAGCTTGTCGGTTCTCATTCAACTCACTTGGCAAAATCAAAATTTAAGGCTCAAAATTGGTTTCAATTGATCACACTCTCACATGTGGCCTTTTGGAAGGTGGTTTTTCTCGTATTACACAAAAAATTGCCTCGATCACTTCTAAGTTCTAACACTTTAAACAAAGCAGATTAAGCATGAATCGTCCCAGTTAACATCAATTGCTAGCACAGACAAAAGTCTATAGTACACAATGGAAAGTCCTCTCACTTATGTAGTTATGTCCTAACTAGATTCAAATATGAACAAAATCTTTCACATGCAAAGTGATGACAAGTTTTTGTATAAAGCACCTAAATCATATTCACACTAATATCTACAAAGCAAGAAAATCGTTACCTTAGCATGCACCGCATCAAGAGCATTATCATCACCATCAAACTTTGATGTTACCACTCTTTGATAAGACTTTGCTTGCTTGAGTTTTTTTCTATTCATCACAAGGACAAACAACAAAAATTTTCTTATAATTACTAATATTATGTTCAAACACAATTACTACTATTATATTATTAGTACTATTATTATATTTACTATAACTATATTATATAACTACACAAACTTAACACTATAGTAAAAACACAAAATATAACACACACCTAATATAATATAATATATTAGAGACAAATTGCCAATGGCAAATGCCTCAAAGATGTCTTAGTAGCACCATTTGCTACTTCATTACAACAAAACAAAACACATCCCTAAGGATGGTAACAAAATAATCCAACAACTAACTATTCAACGGAAAATTAAAGTACTAGTAAACAAACACAATAAAACATAACAACATCACCAAATGATATGCATCATCACTCATCACCATCCTCCTCTTCTTCGTGGTTTCCTTCATCACCTTCTTCTTCATTAACTCCTCCCCCATTCCTAAAGAATGGCCTATCCTCCGGATAGTTACAAATGTCCTCATACTGCTCATTTGTAGTAAAAGATGTCACACTGGAAGGATCGCTCATCTTCAGGTACAAGCGGTGCAAAGAGTCGTGAATGGTAGCCTCCGACCTGCGCAAAGCATCCATATAATCCCAACTATACCTGCAAGCCATTTGCTGATTATACCTTGCTTGGCCGGCAGGAGGAGCTACTGCTTCAGGTTGTGGTTGAAAACGACCCCTTCCCCGTGGAGAACAAAACCGAGCAACATAATGCTCATCCACCTTGCTAGTGATAGTCATCTGAACCTCATCTGGAATCTCCACTCTAGTTCTCCTGCACAATCCCATAATCAAAGCAGGATAAGGAAGTTGACCTGCAAGTCGACTCCCTAAAGAGTGCCCACTAGAAGCCACCTCTCGCATCTCATCAGAAATGAGCTGAGCAATGTCAATCTCTATACCTGTCATCATAGCAAATAACAAACAAGAGTTAGGTAAAGTGAGATCACTGTTGTGGCTCTTCGGCTTCAAGTTGTTCAGAAGTAGGGTGAGGTAGAGCTGAGCCATCTGATTCATGTTCCCTCGGTCCATCTTCACTGGTATGCCAGATGGGTTAAGAGAAAAACCACGACTCTCAAAAGAAAGAGTCTCAGCTACTTCATCCATGTTCCACTGCCTTGCTCTATGTATCCTTGCATACTCACACCCATTTTCAGGAAGGTCTAAAGGATCACCAAGATAAGAGCTAATGGCAGCCCGGTTGAATGAAATCACTCTCCCCCTAACAATGGTTTTTCTCACATACTTCGTATCTTCTGTTGGCATCGCATTAGCATAAAATTCCCTTACAATATCCACATTGATACGAGTACTTGGCTGCAAAAGAACATCCCACCTACGATGATGCATGTTTTCCACAAATTGCCTATACTCCCCATTGGGCTTAAGGTCAAATATTTTCTCAGTTAAAATTTTTCTGCCACACAGCCGTCCAAACCACTCTTGGTGTTCAGCACTCAAAAATCTTGCACTGTCGAATTGAGGTGCTTCAGGAACGGGAGCTTGTCCAGAACTAGAGCCTGGAAACCGTCCTCTTTTGCTTCGGTTTTGTCGAGAAGCCATCTGCAAATTACAACAAAAAGCACACCACACTGTTAAACACATAATATTGCAGTTAAACATAGCTAACTAGTTGTCCTGGACCCGACTTTGAATGCTTGAACAAGACTGAACCAGAAACAATTATTTTTCTGTCATCAGCATCCGCCGCTTAGCGGGGTCACGGCCGCTTAGCGGCCCTGCGATTTCTCAGAAAAATTCTGCAGAAATGCAGTCTGCTAAAGCATGCTTCTCCTACAATTTCTTCACTTCTTCTACATCAACAATGGCAACCAGTGATGAATGCACTATTACCTCTACTCCTAATCACAAAACTAACCTAATTTACACAAACTAGGGTGTTTAACACACATTTTTCAGAAATTCATTCACAAGAACAACAATCTAATTACAATCTAAACCTAAAATCTACAAATATAAACAATTCTAAACATCACCTACTACTACTATCAATTTACACAAACTATTTCAAAGAAAAGAACAACATTTACCTTGCACAACCAAATGAACAAAGAGAATTGAGGGAGATGAGATGAACACAAGAAATTCCTTCAAACAATGAATGCAAAGGTTGAAAGGGGAAAGGAGGGAACTTGGAGACTTGAAAGTTTTGGAAGAAATGAGGTGGCTAGGGTTTTTGGCCGCTCAGCCCCTCATAACTTGCTTCCCCATTGAACTGGGCCGGGTCAGACCCTTTGGCCCACATTTTTTTTTCTGCATTTTTGTGTGGCCGCTTAGCGGTGTGATGGCCGCTTAGCGGTATCAGTAAAATGCTGTTTTTCAGCAGCAAACACAGCAGTCCCCCAAGCCCCGATTTTTCCCGACTTTCCTAACAGTCATAACACACACAAAACAAGAAATACTTACAATGTTGGGGTGCCTCCCAACTAGCGCTTTGTTTAACGTCGGTTAGCTCGACGGTCCGAGGCGGCTTTACGGATCAAAAATCGGAACGGCTTCCGAACTTCGATCGACTTCACCACCAAGATACGGCTTGAGTCTTTGACCATTCACAGTCCAACTTTCATTTGTCGTCGGATTTTCAAGCACAACCGCTCCATAGTCTTTTACTTCTTTGATTCGGAACGGACCCGACCACTTCGACTTTAATTTACCCGGAAACAACTTCAATATTGAATTAAACAATAGAACCATTTGGCCTTCTTTGAACTCCTTCTCCACAATCTTTTTATCATGATACCCCTTCACTTTTTCCTTGTAGATTTTGTTGGATTCATAGGCTTGTAATCGCAATTCTTCCATTTCAAGCAATTGCAATCTTCTCATTTCACCACTTGCCTTAGGATCAAAGTTAAGCAACTTCAAGGCCCAAAATGCCTTATGCTCCAATTCTACGGGTAAATGACAACTCTTCCCGTAAACCATTTGAAATGGAGTAAAACCAATCGGTGCCTTGTATGCCGTACGGTAAGCCCATAAAGCATCATCCAACTTTTGTGACCAATCCTTTCTTGACGAAGAAACTGTTTTTTCCAAGATTCTTTTGATTTCTCGGTTGGAAACTTCGGCTTGACCATTAGCTTGTGGATGATAGGCCGTGGTTACTTTGTGCTTCACACCATATTGTTGTAAGACCTTTTCAAGCTGTGTGTTGCAAAAATGTGAGCCACCATCACTAATGAGAATCCTT
This sequence comes from Vicia villosa, assembly GCF_029867415.1. Classification (NCBI taxonomy): domain Eukaryota; kingdom Viridiplantae; phylum Streptophyta; class Magnoliopsida; order Fabales; family Fabaceae; genus Vicia; species Vicia villosa. Next base: position 147,634,306 of record NC_081184.1, on the reverse strand, counting down.
GGTGTTCCAAACCTTGTGAAAATGTTTTTCTTCAAGAACTTGATTACGGTCTTTCCATCCGCCTTCGGACATGCTATTGCTTCCACCCATTTTGAAACATAATCAACCACAACCAATATATACTCACAACCAAAAGATGAAGGAAATGGTCCTACAAAGTCTATTCCCCAACAATCAAACACTTCCACTTCTAACATATTTGTCAATGGCATTTCATTCCTTTTACTCACTCCACCACTTCTTTGACAATTGTCACAACTTTGTGCATGCAAGTAAGCGTCTTTGAATAACGTCGGCCAATAGAACCCGGATTGAAGAACTTTTGCCGCCGTTCTTTGCCCACCATAATGCCCACCATAAGGTGAATTATGACAATGCCACAAGATTCTCATTGCTTCCTCTCTCGTCACACATCTTCTTAGCACACCATCCACACCAATTTTGAACAAGTATGGATCATCCCACACATAGAATTTGGCATCATGGAGAAACTTCTTTGTTGCACTTTTACTCCAATCTTCCGGCATCCAACCCGATGCCTTATGATTAGCCATGTCAGCGAACCACGGCCTTTCTTCCACCATGAACAACTTTTCATCCGGGAATGATTCCAAAACCTCTTCTTCTTTGTTTGTTACCTCTTCATTCACCAACCTTGATAAATGATCCGCCACCAAGTTTTCCGCTCCTTTCTTGTCTCTAATCTCTAAGTGGAATTCTTGTAGCAATAATATCCACCTAATGAGCCTTTGCTTTGAATCCGGCTTGGTAAGCAAATACTTTATCGCTGCATGGTCAGTGTAAACAACAACTTTTGAACCAATTAGATAGGACCTAAATTTTTCTAACGCATATACAATAGCTAGTAGTTCCTTTTCAGTTGTTGCATAATTAATTTGTGCTTCATTAAGAACCTTACTAGCATAATGTATAGCATGAAAAAATTTTCCTTTTCTTTGACCCAACACCGCTCCTACCGCATAATCACTAGCATCACACATTAGTTCAAAATCAAGTTTCCAATCGGGTGCTATGATTATGGGTGCGGTGGTCAATCTTTGCTTCAATTCATTAAAAGCTAAAAGGCATGCATTATCAAAAACAAAAGACTTATCTTTGTTGAGCAAGTTGCTCAAAGGCTTAGCAATCTTTGAAAAGTCTTTGATGAATCTCCTATAGAATCCCGCTTGGCCTAAGAAGCTTCGGATTCCTTTGACATTCGTTGGCGGTGGTAACTTCTCAATAACCTCCACTTTTGCTCGGTCGACTTCAATTCCTTTGGAAGAAACTTTGTGACCAAGAACTATGCCTTCGGTAACCATGAAATTGCATTTTTCCCAATTGAGGACCAAGTTGGTTTCAACACATCTTTTCAACACGGCATCCAAATTCTTCAAGCAAAGATCAAATGAAGCTCCAAAAACGGAGAAGTCATCCATGAAAACTTCCATTGTCTTTTCTATGAAGTCCGAGAAGATAGCTTGCATACATCTTTGAAAAGTGGCCGGTGCATTACACAATCCAAACGGCATTCGCCTATAAGCAAAAATTCCAAAGGGACAAGTGAACGCCGTTTTCTCTTGATCTTCCGGATTGACCGAAATTTGGTTATACCCGGAGTAGCCATCCAAGAAACAATAGAACTCTTGACCCGATAACCTTTCCAACATTTGGTCCATAAAAGGTAAAGGGAAGTGATCTTTCCTAGTAGCTTGGTTAAGCTTTCGGTAATCAATACACATCCTCCAACTCGTCACGGTCCTTGTCGGAATCAACTCATTCTTTTCATTTGTGATCACGGTCATTCCTCCTTTCTTTGGTACCACTTGGACTGGACTCACCCATGCACTATCGGAAATAGGATAAATCATTCCGGCTTCCAATAGTTTCACCACTTCCTTTCTTACAACTTCTTTCATTGTAGGATTCAACCGACGTTGAGGTTGAGCTACCGGTTTAAAATCCTCCTCCATCATAATTTTATGCATACAATAGGCCGGACTAATTCCTTTTAAATCGGAAAGAACCCATCCTATTGCCTCCTTGTTAGCTTTCAACACATGAATTAATTTCTCTTCCTCTTTTTTAGACAATGAACTACTAATTATCACCGGCTTCTTACCACCTTCTTCAAGAAAAACATATTTCAAATGGGGCGGTAACATCTTCAATTCTAATTTGGTTTCTTCCACCTTTGGCTCATCTTTCAACTCCTCCATCTTTGCTTCAGAAGGACTTATTTCTTCAAAAACATCAAGATCTCGCAAACACTCTTCAATCTCTTTTTCTTCTTCTTCATTGAGAACATCAAGAGCTTTGGTTAATGTTTTCTCAAGAGGATTGAACACATGAGCTCTACTTTCAACTTGCATGATAACTTCCTCCATAGCATCAATTCTAAAACAATCACTTGTATCATTTGGATGTTTCATTGCTTCCGAAAGATCAAAACACACTTCCTCATCTTGGAACCTCAATTTCATCAAACCATCATCAATGTCTATCATCATCCTTGCCGTCTTCATAAAAGGTCTTCCTAGAATCAACGGGGTATCAACATCCTCCTCCATATCAATGACAACAAAATCAACCGGAAAGAAGAACTTGTCAACTTTCACAAGTAAATCTTCCGCTATCCCAAAAGGCATAGTTGTAGACTTATCGGCTAATTGAAGTGTCATTCTTGTATTTTTCATATCCACAATGCCTAACCTCTTGACCATGGATAAAGGAATCAAATTGATACTTGGACCCGTGTCAACCAAACCTCTTCCAATATGAATGTCACCAATAGTAACCGGCAAAGTAACTCTTCCTGGATCTCTTTCCTTCCTTGGTAAAGTACTTTGAATGATGGCACTACATTTAGCATCTAGGACAACCGTTCCGGGCTCAGTGTAACTTCTTTTCTTTGTGAGGATGTCCTTCATAAACTTGGCATATTTTGGCATTTGCTCTAAAGCTTCACCAAAAGGAATATTAATTTGCAATTGCCTAAATATGTCAAGAAAACGAGCATATTGCCTCTCATTATCTTTCTTCGAAGGCGCACGAGAGTAAGGTAAATTACGAACGGGAGGACTCATAACTTTCTTCTTTCCTTCTTTAATCTTTCTCTTTTTCTCTCTATTTTTTTCTTCTTCTTCCTCACTTTTTTCTTCACTCTCATTTTCAACTAAGACTCCCTCATTTTTCTTTGGTTCTACTTCACTTTCCACCTCTTTCTCCTTTTCTATCCTAACTTCCTCCTCCTCGACCTCCTTCTCCACTTCACTTTCAAGCACCCTCCCACTCCTAGTTACAACCGCTTTGCAATGCTCCTTAGGATTGGTTTGAGTGTTTGCCGTGAATGATGGTCCGGGTTGCTTCTCGGCTAATTGTTTTGCAAGTTGGCCGACTTGAGTCTCTAAATTCTTTATTGCCGCTTCATTACTCTTTTGATTCGCCATTGATGCTTGCATGAATTGATTTAGAGTCTCCTCCAACTTTGAAGGCTTGTCCTGAGAAGGTGGTTGTTGTTGATAAGGACTTTGTCTTTGTTGATAATTATCTTGTCTCCACCCTTGGCCATATTGTGGTGCATTAGGCCTTTGTTGGTATCCACCTTGGTTTTGGTAAGGAGCTTGTCTTTGTTGATAGCCTCCTTGATTTTGATTCGCCATGTAATTCACTTCATTCACCGGTGGACAATATCCGGTAGGGTGGTCTCCACTACAAAGCTCACACGAAGCAACTTGTTTGTTCTTGTTAGGATCATGTAATTCCTTGAGTTGTTGAGGTAACCTTGCCATTTGTTTTGTAAGCTCCTCCACTTGTTGAGAAAGAAGCTTGTTCTGAGCAAGAATAGCATCATTGGTTCCTAATTCAATAAGTCCCGGTTTCTTTGGAACAACTCCTCGGTTATGTTGCACCTGATGATCATTTCTGGCCATTTTCTCAATTATCTCTATTGCCTCCTCTGCTGTCTTAGCCATCAAAGAACCTCCAGCAGTAGCATCCAAAAGAAGCTTCGGTTGTGGTTGTAAGCCATTACGAAAAATGTGAATCTGGGTGAGCTCATCAAAGCCATGACTCGGACATTTTCTCAACATTGACTTATACCTTTCCCATGCTTCATTAAGAGTTTCATTCACACCTTGAGAGAACACAGAAATTGCTGTTTTTGCTTCAAGCAACCTTGACTGAGGAAAGAACCTATCAAGAAACTTTTCTTCTAACTCATTCCAATTTTTCATGATTTGAGTAGGTTGATCGAGGTACCAATCCTTTGCTTTACCAATCAATGAGTGAGGAAATAGTATTTTAAACACTTGCTCTTCCTCTCTTTCAGGTGCTCCGACTGCTCCGGCAATTTCATAGAACTTTGTCAAGTGTGTATATGGGTCCTCATGATCAAGCCCTGCAAAGGGACTAGCATAGAGTAGTTGAAGAATGCCAGTCTTCATTTCAGAATTTCTTGCATTGTTGTCATTTCTTGCAAACTGGGCTGCTCTTCTTGGACTGTTAGCACATGGTGCTTTAGGAGGTGGTGGTGGTGGTGGGTCCTGGTCTCCATTCCCTGCCATCTCTTCTTCTATAACTTGTGGTGTTGAAGAAGTAGTTACTTCTTGGGCTAATCTTCGCTCTTTGGCTAGTTTCCTTCTTCTTCTGGTTTTACTGTTCAATCTCCTAGCAGTTCTTTCAATTTCTGGATCAAAAAGAAGCTGATCTGCTGGGACACTCCCACGCATAAACCAGAGCTGAAACACTAACCAAAAAGTGAGCAAAGACTAGGTAATAATAATAATATTTATACTCAAAACACACAAAAACTATTGCTATGCTTATAATATCTTAACGCCAATCCCCGGCAGCGGCGCCATTTTGTTAGAAAGTATAGGATAAGTATTTTTAGTATCGTCTCCTCAGGGATTGATGCGATATTATCGCCGTTCTACAGCTTAGTGTATTTTGAGTTAGGATTCGGTATGTTTTTAGTGTCATGAAAGATAAATAGCATGAAAAGAAATTAAAGACAATAACTAGGGTTTTAAAAACGGTTTAGTAAAACTGTGTCAAGATTAGTTTTCGTCAGCTTGCTTTTGTATATACTCTGATGATCATGTATATGAACATATCAATGATTAATACAATCACGTATCCTCTCAATACTGTTTATCTCTAAAGCAGTGTCGTGATTGTTATTATATTAACCGTCAGATGATCTCTCATGCCGACAGTTGACATAATAACCTTTAAAGTTTGATACAAGTGATTATCAACTCACAAATCTATCTCTAGAGTTTGATTGTTGATAGATGAATACCCTTTTGGTCAAGATTTGAAACATATCTCTCAATAGTGTATCAAAACAACATATAAACATGAATACAAAGATATTCACCATATATTAGTCACCAACAAGGTTCATATACAAAAGATCAAGCTAAATACATACTTTACAAGCTAACTACCTCTAATCTTGACACATGAGAAGTTTAGCTATCCATAGCTTCAACAACAAACATCAATACAAGACCTCCTAGCATAGAAATCCAAAGATGATGAAGAAATATGCTTGAGAAATCTTGAATATGGATGAGTTTTTTTCTTCTTTCTTCTCTTGCCCTAGAGTGTGTGTTGTTGGAATGAAAAAGTGACAAGATAAGATCACAAAAATATCTCCAAGTGCCTAAAAGTAGCCACTTGAAAAAGTACCGCCGCTTAGCGCCATGACGGCCGCTAAGCGGTCCTCAAAAAATATCTGGTTCCACGCTGGAGGCCGCTAAGCGGGATTAGGCCGCTTAGCGGAACTTGCTGAGCACAAAATCTTCCCTCGCCACTGGAAAGCGCGCTTAGTGGCCGCTAAGCGGCCCTTGCTGAACCAAAATTCTTCCTTTGGTCTCCAAACTTGCTCCAACATGTCTCAATACCTCCATATACTTCCCAAAGTGCATAAAACCTACAAAAAGCAAAAGAAAAGCTTATAATTAAGAGATTTACTACCAAACTAAATGTTATTTATTTACACTATATCATACCAAAATTAAATGGAAAGAGTGTGAGAAAAGTTATCAAAATACCACAAAAGTTATCAACAAATATTCACATTTTGGATTCTAACAGTTATGAATATATAGTAGCATAAATTAGGGTTGAAACAAAATGGAAAGAATCTTGCTTTGATGGTGAGAAAATAAAATTTGATTCTTTGATTCAAGCCTTTCCAATTTGAGTCCCACTCTATTTTCTACACATTTTTCACGATTTTCCTGGCCCTTAGATGGAGATTTGGACTTGATTAGATGAGTGAGAAAATCACATGATATTTCTCATGATTTTATTTGATATTTTTTGAATTTTAAATGAATAAATTCAATAAAATAAAAGAATAAAATCATGAATATACATGGAATTTCTTTATGGGTCCCAACATGATTTTTTTTTTTTTGATAAATCCCAACATGATTTTTAGCTTGATTAAAAATATAAAATAAACACATGAATTTTTTATCATTTATATATGATTTTATTTGGATTTTATTTGAATTTAAATGAATAAATTCAAACTAAAAGAAATAAGAAATCATAAAATAAAGATGAATATATTTATGGGCCTATTATAAACTTTGAATCATGTGTGACATAAAATCATGGGCCCATTAAAAATATGAAATTTGTCAATTAAGGTTTTCACACCTTTCTTGAAAACCGACCACCTTGTATCAAAAATCTCTTTTCATTGAGAAGAAACAAAAACCCTAATTGGGGCCCTTTTGCTTAGGAGAAGGATGAGCGTGCCCAATTCTTGTGTAGCCTTGTGCCTGTAAGTCAAAATATGATGGGCAAATTTTGGGGTATGACAGCTGCCCCTGTTCAATCTTCTTAAATCTGAGGATGTAGAGTGGTTTGTGTGTCAGTCGGAATCTGAAGATGGAAGAGGATTGAACACTAGAATACCCAGAAATTTGCCCTTGCAGAGGCAGGGACTTTTAACCGGGATGGGCTTACAGATGCCACCAAGATTTTAACAGGAAGTTGTCTGAGATGGGCTTGCATATGCCATAATGGTGTTGACAGAGTATCGTCTAAAGCAGACGCTTTTCAGACTGAGTCATATACATTGATTGTATCTGAATGAGAGAGATTCATCAAAATGAAGTAATGTCTTATAGAAGACTACCTGAAAAGGTTCCTCAATAGGGTAGATCATTGACTGATGTAAAGGAGATTTAGGCTTTAAACAAAGCACGGGAAGAAATGTCTTATAGAAGATTAACTGAGAAACTCCTTCAAAGGAAAATAAACATCTTAGAAAAGATTGTATAAGGAAGATTTCCTAAAAAGGTGGAGGTATGTCTTAAAGAAGACTACCGAGAAAGCCTATGATACGTCTTTGAGCAAAACTAACCTGGAAAGGTATGACATGTCTTAAACAAGACTGGCCTATAAAGACTCCTAGAAAGGATATGATATGTCTTAAGCAAGACTGATCTAGCAAGGTTGATAGATGTCTTAGAAAATATTACCCAAAAAGGTTGATAAACGTCTTAGAAAAGACTACCTAGAAAGGTTGATAAACGTCTTAGAAAAGACCACCTAGAAAGGCTGATAAACGTCTTAGAAAAGACCACCTAGAAAGGTTGATAAACGTCTTAGAAAAGACCACCTAGAAAGGTTGATAAACGTCTTAGAAAAGACTACCTAGAAAGGTTGATAAACGTCTTAGAAAAGACTACCCAGAAAGGTTGATAAACGCCTTAGAAAAGACTACCCAGAAAGGTTGATAAACGCCTTAGAAAAGACCACCTAGAAAGGTTGATAAACGTCTTAGAAAAGACTACCTAGAAAGGCTAATAAATGTTTTAGAAAAGACTACCTAGAAAGACTCCTAGAAAGGATGAGAATTTCGTTGATTGTTTATGAATTATCTTTGAGGAAAGACCCAAAATGAAGCTTTTGAATTGTATTTGTGTCTTGAATGGGCGTTAAGATTGAATCGTTGACACGATCGTCTTTGCACTGTACTTGGATGATAACGTTCTTTTAATTGTGAAATGACCTGAAAAGGTAAAATAAGTTTTATGCAATGTCATGATGTATGTATTGCGTAATGAGGTTCTCGAAATAAACGAGAATGTTGTATGTTATGTATGTAATGTGAATGAGGTTCTCGAAATAAACGAGAATGCTGTATGTTATGTATGTATTGTGAATGATGCATAGATGGACTATATAGTCGAAGCATATTGGTATCTTTGTATAGAAATTGCTGGTTGAGAAAATAAATCTCTGTATGCTGCTGGAGATGAAGACAAGGTGATTGTGTTGAGAATTCCTGTCTTCCGTTCGAGGATATCCAGCTGAGGATTTTTATTACCGCTTGGGGATGGAAGTAGCTTGAGTGATTTGATCCTGATGTGCCCTGACTAGGGATAAGAGAGATGGATAACTGACCTAGTCTCCACTGTGAGTGCCAACTTTACTTGGAACAGTGAATTTGAATAAACCCTGTTGAAGAAGAAGAGTGTATCGGAGAGCCTGTAGTGTTGGGGAGCCAAGTATCTGTTGGGAAGAGATTACTTGAAGATAACTCCTCGAGGGTTACTCTGTGGGGATGTTTTGTGAAAACGACTCTGTGGGGAAGATTCCCGGGAATTTCAAATTTTCCCTTGCCCCATGTCTTTGAGTACTTGTTGTTGGAAAACACTTTTTAACCATATATGGTCCTTCGCTTGTGGGAGCCTACCTGCTCCAATATCATGAGTTTAGGAACGATGCCCCTGATTGATCAACACTTCTGAGAGAGTCTTCGAGTCTTGACTTGATTGCCCCAGATATATGGATTCTTACTCAAAAGGGTATTTTTTTTGTGCCCCTGAGGGTGATCAGTATTTGAGATATTCTCGCTCGAACTCAACGGAGTTCTGAAGACAATTTGTCTCTTGAGAGGATTAGACCTCTCATCTGCAGCACATGATGGAAGTTTTCCTGGTGTCAAATACTTGTTCATATGCAAAGAATGTTTAGTATGAGAAATATAATTCTAACGCAAAGTTCATGTTTGTCTTGAAGTTTAAAGAAGAAAATTTTGAAAGGATGTCAAAACATCGAATTTTTTTGTGAAAGGTTGTGCGATACTAACTCAAGCGTTTAGCAAAAACTCCTAGGAGTCGGTTTACCGTATTCTCGTTACAGTATGCTTTCGAATTAACCCTGCTTCAATTAGGACTTTTGAGGGTTGTAACGTGGCCAGGTTCACGGTTTTTACAAAAAAAAAAGGATTTTTAGACTCAAATTTGTATTGGTGCCCACCCCCTTCGTGATGTTCTCCAACCTAAGTTCAGTCAACTTGATGCGAGCATTCATCCTTCAAGAGGAGTTTGAGACGATTGAGGAATCGACAAGGTGTTTGGACATGACAGTCACTTACCTTTTATTCTTGATGTCTGATCATACAATCTTGAATTTATAGACACACGACTTTGCCCTTTTGTTGAGGATCTCTTTTTTGTTTCCCTAAATTTTGCCTGGACAAATTCTTTTGAATTCTGAGTTTGAAGTCCAGCGGGATGCCCTACCTTTTGCCTAAGTCACTTGTTTTCAAGTTTGTTGATTAGCGGGCTTTCTTTTCTCTCTTTTTTTCTTTTCGATTCATTCATTTTTATTATTGTTTTTTGAACAAGTCGTATGATCCTGAGGCGTCTTCGATTTGTTGGAAAGATTGTGATTGCCCCATTTCTTGGTTAACGAGGATAACCATTATGGTATTGGATTTCCTCAACCTTTTGAAGGATAACCATTGTTGTATCCTTATATGCGTGCTCTTGATAAATTTTGAATGCTTAACCAGGTTAACTGAACACTACCCTGCCCCTGGGTTAAATATGAGGGTTTTTCATATAGAAAAGAAACTCCTACTTCAAGGCTCAAAGGGGTTGACAAGGGATTAACTTCCTTATATCTCCAGTGTTTAGGGATTTGAAACAATGCCTGTACATCATCAACAGGGTTTTACTCGAAAGCACACCATTTGAGATTATGAGTATTATATGTTCGTCATTCTCCCTTCGGAGTTGTCATGCTTTATCGCCTAGAGTTTGGAATCACAATAAGAGGAAACATATTAGAGCGAGAGCGAATGAATTTTTTTTCAAGGCAAACATATACAATGCATTATTATTATAGTTCAAAAACAAACAAGCATGACATATAAGCAGTATTGAATCAAAACAAGAAAGACTACGCATGAGTGCATGATGATATAGAGATTGTCAAAGTTGAGGAGATTTCCTCTGTATGGACTTATTGCTTCAGAAGATCCATTGAGTCGAAGAAGAACTTCAAATCTGGCATGCAGGTGTGAATGTGACAACCTTTATGGCAATTAGGTCTTGAACCTGGTCTCTAAACGGCTGATAATCATCAATCGAATGGCTAGGTGCCCCAGTGTGGAAAACAAACCAGACGTTTGTATCTGAAACTGCAAATTATTTTTAGGGAGAGGATTCCGACGAAGCCACACAAGAGTTGTAAGTGTACAGCTTCAGGGATAGTACGAATAAAGTAGTAAGAAAGTGAGAAGCTTGTCCTTTGGAAATTTTGGTTGCAGCTTCGTCTGAAGAGCTTTGACTATTCATCTTTGGACGTCCTTCTATAAGAATCAAGCTCACCATATCCAGTGGGTCATAGCCTCTGATTCAGGGTACGGTACTTTTGAGTTTAAAGGCATGTGGCTAAAGGAAAATAAATCCTCTTGCCCCTTGATAGGAATTGTACCTTTAAGTTTGAAGGCATCTGGCTAGAGGAAAATAAATCCTCTTGCCCCTCGATAGAAGTTTAGGCTCCTGATAGTCCTTCCGTCCTAAATCCCTAAGATCCTTGAAAGAGTTAGTCAACAGGTAATGTAAAAGCATAAGGTAGTATGAACAAGTAAGTCCTACAAACAAAACCTGCAAGGAGATCAAGTGGTTAGATAACAAACAAGTCACACAAGAGTCCTTAGGTTTAAAGGCTTGCATGAAGTATGACCAGGTGACTACCCTTCCCCAATAGGTACTTCTAAGGATGAGATAAAATCAGCAACAAGTTCTACCGAGTTATTCAGAATTGTCAGCCCTTCTAAAGCACCCTCGGACATGATGCATTTGCATCATGCAATGATACTTTAAGAGAGGACCTATCTGAATTGTAGCATCGGGTAGCGACTAGTTCTCAACATTTGTCAAGAGTAGTCCCCCCACTACGTTCCTAAAGGCCAAGATGGGTTAAAGGGTAACTAAAGGTCCTTGAGCTCCGGCGCACCCAAAGTTACATACATAGACCTCCCTCATTTGAGAAAGGTATGCATATATCTATGGAGTCCTAACTCAAGCGTGAACTTCATATTGACTCATCTCCCACATATGTGAAAGAGGTCGCCATGACTATGTCACTCCTATCTTATGGTGCACTCGCATCCGGGTATAGGATTCGTCCTTCATTTAATTCCCAAGCAACCTTAAAAAGTAAAGCAAACAAAACAAGCATATTATATGATCTAAGCTCTAAGGTAACCCCTCTTTTTATTCATCCCCAGCAGAGTCGCCAGTTCTGTAACACGGTGAACTGACTTTTATTTTTGTAAGCAACAATGTTGCGGTGAGCAAGAGTCGCCACCGACTTTTATTTTATCCAATTAGGAAAGGTATAAAAGAACAGGAAAGACCTTCTTTGAAAAGAGATTGAGTTCGGGGGGTAGGTTATGAAAAGGGAAGGTGTAAGCACCCTTTTCATCCGTAGTTATCTACGGGCTCTTAGTTGCTTAGCTCACTTTGATTTGTTTGAAATGTTTGAAAGAGTGTCGTGTGTGTTTAGAAAAACAGTTTGATTTTGAAATGTCTGAAAAGACAATGTTGAAAAACATGGTGTGAAAAAGTGTTTGAAGTTGAATTGTAGTGAGCAAGCACTTAAGAGATACCTACCCTAAGTTCGAAAGGTCTTTCCCATACTTTAAAGTTTTCCTTGGGCGATAGTACTATCCATACCATATGAGGGTAGGTAGCCCTATACATTGGATGTGCGGGTCATCGAAGGGTCATCGAATCGTCATAGAGACTATCCATACCATGAAGAGGGTAGGAAATCCTATGAGATGTGAATAGTCATAGAGGCAACCAGTAAAGATACCTTAGCAATCCGAAGGGACTATCATCATTTATCGAAGGCGACTCGAGGGACGAGATCATTTCATCGTAGGCAACTCGAAGGGACTATGATCTTTATTTCGAAGGGACAATGATGATTTTTAATTGTAGGCAACATGTGCTAAGGTATCCCTACGCTTCAAGGGACTTGACTATCATTTTTCGAAAGGCAGCGTAAGAGGGGAAACCCTAAAGGTGGGTGAGTGCGAGTGTGTTAGATTCGAGTATTTATCTTGAGTTAAGGTTAGCTAGCGATTTATTTTATCTTTCCATACAATCCTAAGCATACATCTAAACAGATAATAGTAATAGTAGCAGTTATAATGTGCGGAATGTAAATGGGGAAACATAAATCTACGCTATTACAAAAATGTCCTTGCAACCTATACATCAATTTCTAATATTTTAAATAAAAAGTTTAAATGAATAATTAAATAATAATAAAAAAAACAAACATGCGTCATTCATCGGAGTTTTGAGAAGAGAAGAGAATCGCGGGAAATTAATCTTAAAACATGTGAGAATAAACCTAAGTTTACTAAATTAATTACTTAATTAGTTATTAAATGGAAATTAAATTAATTAAAACTTAATTATTAAATTAACTAAGTCCAAGTCTATTTTTTTTTTTAATTTTTGGGTTGGTTGACTTTAATTTAAAAAAAAAAAACAATTAGGATAAATTAGTAAAAACCAAACAAGAAAAACAAATAATAAAAAAAAACATGGGCCAGGGGTACAAACCCAAAAGGGAGTGTGAAGAGCTAGCAATTAAGCCCATGGTTGAGAGAGGATCCAAGGCGTGTGATCCAGTACATCGCGCGCATGCTGGCTCATAGTAGGTGTGCATTCAGGTGCTTCAGATCTTTCTCAGTGGAGATCCAAGGGCAGAGATTCTGGGATGCATGGTGGTCGTGTATGAGAGTGTAACGCTGAATCTGCAGGAAAATTGTAAGATGCAATTTATAAAAAAAAATAGATGTCTTGCGTGGGGCTCGAACACCTGCATTCAAGTTTGTTAGCGACTGCAATTTGCCAAGTCTGCTGCGATGTTTAGTCGTTAGTAGCATAGCATCAAAACATAAAATATGAAACTTGGAAGCACATGTGAGGTTTCAGCAAATATTCAACGCATGGGCCCAGTCTGTGCGTGAAGGGCCAATCAAAATAGGGGAGAGAATCTGGAAAACTGACCGTCCAATAGAATAAGGCCACGCGCGGTCAAACTTTCAAAAGCACTATTCATCATCTTCATCCTTGTTTCATGCGGATTCAGCCACGAAATCTCCTGCGGATTTTGTTGCGGAACACCCCTGGAAAATCAAAGCCTACAAAACACAACATGAAAGAGAACAAGAATAGCCCAGACCTATGTAAATAAGTCCCCTGAGTTCGGTGATGGTGTTAGTTTCGGCATAAAAAGGCCGCATATATGAAAACGAAGAAAGAGTTCTTCATGGCTTCAACAATGGCAAACGACAATCCTTACGATCATGGCCCCATGTAACGATCTCATCCTGCTCTAAATGGCTAAAGGAACGCATTAATACTTTCAAACCGTTTTAAAACACACACAATCATGGAATACAAGAATCAGAAAACATGAACAAAGTTATGATTATGCTATGTATATATTATGTGCTAAACCTCATGGATCTTACCTCACCCTTTCTACTTAGTGTCTTGAGGACGTGATATGATTATGGAAATAGCTTGGAACTTGCTATGGAGAAAGATTTCTCTTGCCCTAGGTGTGTGACTTTCTTGGAATGCTTGGACGTGTTTAGGAGGCTAGGGCTTCTCATCCTTGGGGGCTGCATATGTTATGAATATATAGTAGCATAAATTAGGGTTGAAACAAAATGGAAAGAATCTTGCTTTGATGGTGAGAAAATAAAATTTGATTCTTTGATTCAAGCCTTTCCAATTTGAGTCCCACTCTATTTTCTACACATTTTTCACGATTTTCCTGGCCCTTAGATGGAGATTTGGACTTGATTAGATGAGTGAGAAAATCACATGATATTTCTCATGATTTTATTTGATATTTTTTGAATTTTAAATGAATAAATTCAATAAAATAAAAGAATAAAATCATGAATATACATGGAATTTCTTTATGGGTCCCAACATGATTTTTAGCTTGATTAAAAATATAAAATAAACACATGAATTTTTATCATTTATATATGATTTTATTTGGTTTTTATTTGAATTTAAATGAATAAATTCAAACTAAAAGAAATAAGAAATCATAAAATAAAGATGAATATATTTATGGGCCTATTATAAACTTTGAATCATGTGTGACATAAAATCATGGGCCCATTAAAAATATGAAATTTGTCAATTAAGGTTTTCACACCTTTCTTGAAAACCGACCACCTTGTATCAAAAATCTCTTTTCATTGAGAAGAAACAAAAACCCTAATTGGGGCCCTTTTGCTTAGGAGAAGGATGAGCGTGCCCAATTCTTGTGTAGCCTTGTGCCTGTAAGTCAAAATATGATGGGCAAATTTTGGGGTATGACAACCCCCAAGCAAATGAGTAAGACTTTCCGACTCCTTACAGAAAAGACACAATCCGAAGTAACACCATCCAACAAAATTCCCCACTTAATCAATTGATCCTTGGTAGCTAATCTATTATGAATAATCCTCCATCCAAAAAACAAAACTTTAGGAGGCGCTTTTACCTTCCAAAGATGCTTCACAGATTTAACTATGAGTGAGCTAAGAGGGGGTCCAGATAACTTTTCTTTGAACAAGTTATAACAAGATTTAACAGTGAAAACACCTTCCGCCGTAGCGTTCCACGAAAAAACATCCTTTGCATTCTCTCTAGGAATTGTTTGCCTTAAGCAATCCACAAGATCACCCCATAAAAAATCAATCATGTCGCTACTGTGCAGCTGCGCTACTGCTGTCCCGACTCTGCTGCCACGAAGAATAGCGGCTGCACTCCATTGCCAGCCTTCTGCATCATAAAAACCAGCCTCCGCTACCGATAACTTGTCGTCATTTGACAAAACAAACTGTTCCGGAAATGCTTGTGTTAACTGCTGCCCACAGGCCCAATTACTGTACCAAAACGGGATGTCAAATCCATTCCCGAGAACACAAGAAACAGCCCCTGAAAAATTATCATTAAGCAAAAGAACATAATTATCGGATAAAAGAATATCTCTCCACCATATTGAATTGTTTTTCTCCACCACCGAAGAATCAGCAATAAGAATCTTCTTTTTGACATTCCCGTAACGAGATCTAAGAAGGCCACTCCATACCGCATCGTCCTCCATGAGAATTCTCCACTTCCACTTAACAAAGCGACATTCATAACTTCCACATTTTTAACACTTAGACCTCCTTCATCTTGTGTTTTGCACACGATATCCCAACTAACCCAATGAATAGGCCTTTTAAAATCACTCTCATTCCACAAGAATTTACTTTGAATGGCTTGAATTTCTTTTAGAATCTTTGTAGGTGCTTTGTAAAAAGAGAGGGAGTAGATAGGGATCGCGTTAAGTACGGAATTAACCAAACATACACGACCCGCTATGTTAAAATGAATTCCTTTCCAAACGGCTAATCTCCTCTTCAAATACACAATCAAATCCTTCCACATAGATAACCTCCCCGGACTTTCGCCCACTCTAACACCGAGAAACTTGAACGGGAGCGTTCCAACTTTGCAAGAAAGAAAGGAGGAGGCAGCTTCAAGATACCATTCGGCAACATTGATACCGAATATGTTGGTTTTGTTGAAATTCACCCTAAAACCCGACATCAACTCAAAGCCCCTAAGAATTGTTTTCATACTCCACAAACTAGCGGTGTCTCCCTCCGCCAATAATAATGTATCATCCGCGAAATGAAGCATATTCACTTCTTCAACGTCATTTATCTTGAAACCACGGAAATCCCCGACTTCACTAGCCTTTCTCATTAAGGCCGTTAAAACTTCCGTTGCCAACACAAAAAGAAACGGGGACAAGGGATCTCCTTGCCGGAGACCTTTCTCCACAACAAAGTCCTTATTTGCACTACCGTTAATAAGGACGGACATGGTACTAGTGAAAATACTAGCCTCCATCCATCTTATCCAACTAGTACCGAAACCCATTTTCGTTAAGACATACCTCAAAAAATTCCAACTAACACGATCATATGCCTTTTCAAAATCCACCTTTAAGACCACACAACTCCTCTTTTCTCTTTTAGCTCAATCCAAAACCTCATTGACAACTAAAACTCCATCCACTGTGAATCGTCCCAAGACAAAAGCCGTTTGGTTGTCTGAAACTAACTTCCCTATCACACTACGCAATCTTCCCGCCAAAAGTTTGGCCAAAATCTTATACAAACACCCCACAAGGCAAATCGGTCTAAACTCGGTTAAGCACGAGGGATTATTGACTTTAGGAATAAGAGAAATAAAAGACGAAGTGCACCCTTTTGTAAGCTTGGCCTTACTATGGAAATCCTTCACAAATAATGAATGGTGAAGGTGATGACTATGAATGAAATGGTTGTTGTGTTTTCTCCCTATCTCAACTTCACATTTGTATTTTCTCCTTCTCTCCACTGTGAATTTGTACTTTTTCAATTGTTTTATTGATTGAGTCACTCATTCATTCTCATGGAATGTTCATATTTCACCGTCATTGAATGATGATAGTCCAAGCTTTACTAATTACAATGGCAACTATCGAGTTAGAAAGGTCTAATTTATTCTATGTTTTGTTGGGTTTGCAGAGTAAGACAATTTCTGTTCTTTGAGACTACTATTTGTGGTACATATTATGTTCGTAAGTTAGTTGTTTAATGGTGTCTACTGGTGTATGTGTATAATGAAATTTGTGGTAGAAATTTATGTCCATGTTTGGGAATGGTTTGTTTTAGTATTGTAGCATCTTAAGGTTTAAACAGGTTTCCTGCAAAGTGTTTGATAAAAGTTCCAAACCAATAACTTTCTTAGTTTTTCTATTTCAGATTTGTGGTTGTTGATGTTTTATTGTTATATGGTGTCTCGAATATCACTGGAAAACACATCGATTGGTTTTTTTACCTCCGACAAGGTTCTTCATTTCTAAACCAAAACCATTTCATTTGTGTCAAAACTATAATATTCTTTTAAATTTCATTTTTATGAGTATTTTTTTAGGTTCTGTTGCCAGAGGAGATGTCGGGCCATGTTAGTAACCACCCGCAATTGCATCAGATGATGGAAGTGGTTATGGATTTAGGACGGAAACCACTCGCCATGTTTCCTTTGCCAAATGAAATTTTGTTTTTGTTTTCTGATTTTTTGCAGGTGTTGAAGATGTTGGTATATCGATGTCGTCAAGCCTGTGCCCGCTATAACGATGTTATACAGTAGTGGAAGGTGAGTATCTATATGAGATACCTTTTGTAACAAATTTACACTGGTTGCAGAAGAAACTTTGTGATATTTGATTTGTGTGCATGCTATTTTTGGTTTCATATGTGTTTCTATTTCAATACAAAGAATCCGACCTGGGAGTCTGTTACGTATGGGATCCTTCTCTGCATTGATTGTTCCTCTGTTCATAGAAGTCTCGGTGTTCACATCAGTGCAACCGTAGAGATGTGGCTGCAATGATGGAACTACACATTCACCTTTTCCTAATAAAGATGATTAGTTTTATCTTTGTTTCTTCTAAGTTTCAAATTTATGTTAGCAAACTCACTGCATTTCTTTTTCCATGATATTTTAGGTTATTAGCCAAGGAACTACATATTCGAAAAAGGTGTGTTGGATGACTTGCTGGAATGGAAGTTGAAAATTCAGGGAGCCTAAATGGAAGCTGGAAATAGTTGTGCACTATTTTTGGAAATACATAACTAAGGTAATAAAAAACTTTGACTGTTTGAATATTGTCACACTTTCTTTATCAATTGATCCAATCATTGTTTGATAGCAAGGTTGATAACCTACTTTTGTTTTGCATCATCCAACATTGCATGAAGAGTGAATAGTGTTGTCTTCTACTTTGCCAACAGTGAGACATTCAGCTTGGTCTGTAATCTTGTGACTGGAATTTGGAGTCATTGGGTCAAATTTACAGTTCTGATGATAAACCAGTAAAGAACATATATGCCTTATATTTTTCCTAAAATTAGCAGTATAGATGTAACACCCTGCCTGCTGTCAAAATTCATGAAATTAATGCTCAGGATCTCATGTCCATCGCCCAAGACCAACACCTGTGGTGTAGACCTAGCAGATATAGTTCGCGATTTGCTGTCAAAATTCGTGAAATGTGCGACCAGACATGTAAGTTTGGTTTCAACGTATAACTTCAAATTTTTCTATATCCTGAGTTACTTGCTTTTTAATGCAGTGACATATATGGAGAATAATCGAGCAGGAATCGCTGTTTATGGATTCATGCTTGACAGAACTTGGCTTCACTACATTTTCGATATTTAATTGGCTCTCTGCCTTTGGCTACTTAACAGGACAATTGGTATTTAGAGACAAATAGAACTGCTATCGAATCTGTTCGTAATTCTATTTTTTCATATGCAGAATTCTGTTAGCAAATTTGGTGTGGTTTAATTTTCGTGTCGGTTTGGTTTTTGTTAAGTTGCAGGTCGGTTTATTAGCCGAGGGTTGGGATTGAAATATGCAGGTAAGACATTGACGATTTTATGTCGAGGTGCATTGTTAGAGAAAGTTTGTGGCTAGGTTAGTTTTTGGTGCTAAGTTAATTCGGAACTGGTCTTTTTCCGTAGATTTCGTGGACTAACAAGAATGGTATTGGCACTGTCTGATTAACACCGATTCCCTAAAACATAAATGGTATTGGTACTGTGTTCCTGTCAAACTAGAGTGAGTTAAAAAAAAATTGACCTCATGCCTTTATCTTTTGATCATTTCTAAGTTTAGTAAAACCTTTTTTGCCAACAGTTAACCAACTTTATTATTATCTTTACTCCTTAGATTGACATTGTCCCTTATTTGTAGGTGGTTTCATGAAGGTGGTTTCATGTCTGCAAGGCCATATAATTTCAGGAAGGTAGGAACAAAGCTACCTAGAGGAGTATACGAATAATGAATCCCCTTACGGAATTCCGGAATTGCTGCTCATATGGTGGAGTTAAATGTCACTGAATAATTTATGTGATGGTCACCCTAAATGTTTTTTGGAATTACGGAATTTCTGGACAGTTAAATATACAAACAACTTATCGCTTTTATTGTGATTATAGTATTTTTGCATTCACCAATGATAATTCTTTATTAGAATGTACAGGGCTGAAGCATTTAACATATATTCAATTTGACTGCTACCATATTGTTATGAATACTCATGTTTTGGCTCTTTCTACAACTAGGACTGTAACTGTGAGAAAATTAATACTCATGTATAAATATACTACATCAAATGTTGATATCTCTATCCTTTTATTAATTACAAGTAGTGGTTTTTGCTTCATGAAATGCACTTTCATCAAGTTGCCCCACTGGTTTTCCTTTAAGTCATCTATATCTATCTACCTGTAAGAGAAAATGATAGAAAAAAATCTTATTTAATTTAATATGTGATGTTTAAGGTGGAAAGAGATACAATATTTCTTATAATATTAATAGACAAATCATACGTTGAATATATTATTTATTCAATTGTTTAGGATGAGAGAGAAATTTTATTAAATTAAATTTTAATTTATCAATATTTAAAAAAATATAGTCTTTTTTGTTAAGCTGAATCATTTATTTGTTAATATTTATAATATAATTTTTTAAAAATAAATCACCCTTTTAAAATATTTTAATCTAGATTAACATATATATATATATATATATATATATATATATATATATATATATATATATATATATATATTTTATTATTATTAAGGTTATGAGCACCGATAAAAAAATAAGTGTAAGAGTTAATATTTTTCTGTTATTTTTATATAAATATTTGATGATTATATTTTTGAGAATATTTTTGTGTACATGTGCCTCTTTCTTATGTGCAACAAGAATATTTTTGAAGGGTTAAAAACAACTATGATAGATAATTAAATTCAAAATATTTAAGAATTGTATTTAAGTGAACACACGGGTAACATATTAGTACAGTGTAAATGCATGGATAATCAGTAAGAAATATATATATATTTTTTTTTTAATTTGCAGATTGTTTTTTTAAATGGATGTTTAATATTTTTTCTTAATAATTACTGATTTAATTAGCTTATATATTTATTTTTTACTACATTTTTTTTACTATTTTACACCTAAATTAAAATATTTTCTATTTTACTTGAATTTCAAAACCAAATTGGTGATATATCTGCGAATCACACCCGTACTTGTGCGGACGCCAGTACCATGTAAACGCACAGGTAACACATCAGTACCGTGTAAACATACGGGTAATACATCAGTATCGTGTGAATGCACAGGTAATCATACCAATATTCATACGAACACACAGGTTTTAGCATTTTTTATACTATTTAAATCATAGTCCAAATTTTAATTAAAATATATTATTTTTAATTCTTTTATATCATTCTCTTTTTTTACTTTTATATTTTCAACTAATTTTAATTTTAAAATTTTATTTATCTCATTTATTAAACTTTATAAATCTTTTTATTATTACAATTCTATCAATCATAAAAAAACAATTATTTTTCTATTTTTCACAATTTTTTTTACAAATGATTTATTTTATAATTTTCTTTAACAAAAGAATTATTTTTAAAAGTTATAAAATTATCTTGCGGTCTATTTTTTTTCCAACAATATTTTGATATTTTTTTAATTTGTTTGAATTCTCAGGACAAACTTGTGACATATACACGGTCCACATCAGACTTTTACGGACGCACGGGTTTCTACAAATATATAATATTTTTGATTTTTTTTCCAATTTACTATTTTTGTATAAACAAATTAAATGTTTTTATTTCAATTTCATATTAAAACACTTTTCGATTGTTTTACTTAATACTACATGTATCTGATCAACACAGTCCAACCCACATCAGAACTCGTGCGGACGCACGGGTTTCTCACTAGTTTTATCAACAAAAGTACAAATA